>NW_019426772.1:0-318 GCF_002814215.2 Seriola lalandi dorsalis
GCAGGACAGATGATTGCTGTATAGTCCTGTACAACAGCTCACTGGTCCACCAATGTGATCGCTGGTACTACTGATAGTGTTTGTCATTTTTGAGGCCTCAGAATTTAGCTGAGCTCATTCCCAGTGCTACTTTAATTTGTTGATCAAAAGTCTTAAACAGTGATTGGCTGAGTTTGTTTGTATTTCTTCCCTTCCCTTGCTTATGTTACACTGATGTGTAGACTGTGTTTCCCCATCCTGTGTGTGTGTGTGTGTGTGTGTGTGTGTGTGTGTGTACACGTGTGTGTGTGTGTGTGTGTGTGTGTGTGTGTGTGTGTG
>NW_019426773.1:0-373 GCF_002814215.2 Seriola lalandi dorsalis
GTGACTTGTTTCCTAAACACAAGAAATGCACATAAAGGTACATTTCTTTAAAAAAATAAAAAAATAAAAAAACTGATTAATCTAGGTATTATTGATATTGCTGCAATCTACTAACAAAACTTCAAGTGCTTCAGAAGTTTATCAATCAGATAAGAAATTAATAATATAATAATAAAATAAAGATCCATTAAAGTTTAGCATGTAGAAAATTATTGATACAGTCACTCTATTCAGTTTTTTTTTTCCAGAGAGATTAATGTATCCACATCGTCTGCAGAAAGGGCAGATTTATTTTAGCCTTTATTCTGATAGTCACAGTCAGAGAGAGACAAGAAAGTCAGGGGGAGGGAGAGAGAGAGAGAGAGAGAGAGAG
>NW_019426774.1:0-418 GCF_002814215.2 Seriola lalandi dorsalis
AAATACTGTCAGAACATCAGAGCCATGCTGAAGGAGTCTTAACAATTCTGAAATTAAATAATATGGAATTTTTTAATTATTAAAAATTATTCAATATCTTACAGTAAAGAAAAAGCTCTTTTGGGTAGAAAAGTATGTAATTAAAGAATGAGGTGACTGTATGGGGGTTGGTGAGCGGCATGAGGAGCCAGGTTTTGAGCGGGTAACCTAAGGTCACAATAACCATGCTCAATTGATACTACAAACTAGGGATCGACCGATTATCGGCCGGGCCGATTATCGGCGCCGATATTCAGCATTTTGACGCATATCGGCATCGGCCTTTTTTAAAATTCGACAGCCGAAAAGAGATCAATTTAAAACTGGGTTATTTTGGCTCTGATGCAGCCGCGCCTCTCTGTCTGCTGTCACTACTCTG
>NW_019426775.1:0-402 GCF_002814215.2 Seriola lalandi dorsalis
CCCACCTGCCTCAACAAGAACATGAAAAACTAAAACGCTTTGGTTTTAGGAACACATTTTATAGTTCCTACAAGCCTAGCCAGAAGAGGGGAGTGGCTATCCTTATCACAAATGCAGTCAAATTTGAATGTCTTAAAGAAGTAAGGGACAAAGAAGGGATATTTGTATTAATCAAAGGAAAACTAGAAAACAGAATGGTGACACTGATCAATGTTTACGCCCCCCCAGAGAGTACCAAAAGTTTTTTCAAAACCCTATTTGACACTATTGCTATAGAAACTGAAGGCATCTTGATATGTGGAGGGGACTATAATGTGGTCATGAACCATAACTTGGATACAACAAGCTCTAAAGGAAGCAAGAAGCATCTAACCAAGTTTATTAATACAGCAGTGCAGGAAA
>NW_019426776.1:0-316 GCF_002814215.2 Seriola lalandi dorsalis
TATTCAAAACTCTCATTTGGTCTGGAAGGTTTGACACACAAATGATGAACCCAATGATAAAATGTGAAATCAAATAAACAAGTAAACTCAATGTCTACAGCCCACACTCACACACACATTCACGCAGGGCTATTAAACGTAAACAAAACGTTGCAGGCCTGGTCGAAGCTTGTGAGCGTGGAGGCCGAAAACGAATGGCCGTTTCACTAGGTTTTAACCAGCATAAACAAATAAAAAGCACGTGCACAGGGTTAATGGTGTACTCACGAGTCCAGCAACAGTCAGAGAATAAGATGGAAAAGATTAAAGAGATGCT
>NW_019426777.1:0-316 GCF_002814215.2 Seriola lalandi dorsalis
ACCGCCAGAAGCACCAAAACCTGGTTTGATGTTCATGCCATCACAGTGCTTGACTGGCCAGCCAACTCGCCGGACCTAAACCCCACTGAGAATCTATGGGGTATTCTCAAGAGGAAAATGAGGGGCACCAGACCCAACAACAAAGAAGAGCTGACAGCAAGCATCAAGGAAATCTGGGCTTCCATAACTCCCAGGCAATGCCACGTCGCATCGAGGCAGTGATTAAGGCAGAGGGATTCCCAGCCAAGTATTGAAGATTGACATATCGTTTTGAAAGTACCATATTTTGATTGATTTGATGTGATCCTAATTTCTT
>NW_019426778.1:0-441 GCF_002814215.2 Seriola lalandi dorsalis
CCACCACGTCATCTAGAGGATTACGAACTGGACTATCCAAGGGGTAAACCACAAATTACACCTTACTCAAGCACAGTACCATACGAACATGGGCATGAAGAGGATGAGTATCATCACCAAGAGGGAGCAGCCAAGATGACCTCCCTCACTTCTTCTAACCACTCACCTTATCGCCTCCAAGGCAAGAGAGACCAGGAAAGGCAGTATAGCTCCTTTGGCTTCTATCAGGAACTGGAGGTGATAAGGGAGGAGAACACACGGCTTCGTGAAGCTCAGTTAGCCATTCATAGGGATTTCGGGCAGCTTCACTCACTCAGAAAGGACATGAGGTCGCTCGTTGACTCAGTACGCAGCCTCCAGGAAGCACAGGCAGCTACAGTAAGTAACGCCCCCATAAGGTCCCTCGATCTACAGCCAGGTTCAGGCGAGTGGCCTGACGAC
>NW_019426779.1:0-598 GCF_002814215.2 Seriola lalandi dorsalis
TACTCTGCCAAAGGGCAAGAAAACAGTGGGGGGTAAATGGGTTTATTCTGTAAAGACTGACATTGAAGGTAAAGACAAGTGCAAAGCAAGATTTGTGGCAAAGGGTTACAGTCAGAAGATGGGGATTGATTATGGTGAAACTTTCTCCCCAACAGCAAATTTGACAAGTGTAAGAGTACTGTTACAGAAAGCAGCACAGGAGAACCTGTTGCTTCATCAAATGGACGTAAAAACTGCTTACTTACACGCTCCGATAGATTACGAGATCTACACAGACCAACCAGAAGGTTACGAGGAAGGAGAAGGTCTGGTATGTAAGCTGGAGAAATCTTTGTACGGCCTAAAGAAGTCTGGCCGAAACTGGAATAAGACTCTACATGACTGTTTAACTGAAAAAGGATTCACACAAAACCCAGCAGACCATTGTGTCTATGTCAAAGAGACTAAAGATGAAAAGGTGATTTTGGTAGTTTGGGTGGACGATTTGATAATCGCAACCAACAATGAAAAAGTGATGAAAGATTCAAAAGAGATGCTTGCAGAAAAGTTCAAAATGAAAGACTTAGGTAGACTTAAGCATTTTCTCAGCATCAACTTT
>NW_019426780.1:0-395 GCF_002814215.2 Seriola lalandi dorsalis
TTTCGCCTTACTATACTATGACGTTTTTTGAGATTTTTATGCCTTACTATATTGTGACCTTTTTAGATGTTTTTTCGCCTTGGTATACTATGACGTTTTTTCCTTTGGTGAGGAATTAAGGTGGTACAGTGGTTAGAGTTGTTACCTTGCAGTCAGCAGGTCATGAGTTCAAAACCCAGGCCTGACCCTTTTCTGTGTGGACTTTCCATGTTCTCCCTCTGATGTTGTCATGCCTTACTATTCTGTGCGTTTTTTTCGCCTTACTATACTATGACGTTTTTTGATGTTTTTTCGCCTTGCTATACTATGACGTTTTTTGACATTTTTTCGCCTTATTATACTATGACGTTTTTGGATATTTTTATGCCTTATTATATTATGACGTTTTTGGATAT
>NW_019426781.1:0-454 GCF_002814215.2 Seriola lalandi dorsalis
TGTCTTATGTTTACCGTAAATTTGTTGTAGGTATTAAATTTGCAGATAGTGTGTTTAAGACTAGTTGAAAAAAACGGAGCCAATAACGAACTATTTACTTGTTTGGTTGTGCTGCAATTGGGTCCTACCACACCCCGTTACAATAGGTTACTGCTATCAATTATCATCACATGTCATCAGGTGCTCTGTGTCTCTGTTGCTCTGAAAATTTTCATGATTCGTTTTTTAGGTTAGTTTGTCTCTAAAGAAAATCATGAATGCAATTGCACCTCAATACATATATAAAATGATATTGCTGAACAGACTTTCTGTGCACACAGTCTGAACATCAGAGCACAGTTTGTGTACATTACAATAGTCCTTCAACTGAGGTAATGTAGGTTAAATGATTTGTTGTTGAAATTATGATTATTCATAAACATTCCAACTACATTAGCTATTGAAGCTATGAGAG
>NW_019426782.1:0-701 GCF_002814215.2 Seriola lalandi dorsalis
TGGAAACACTCACCTGAACACAGACAGCACAGAGCAGCAGCTGGGAGGAAAAGCATTTTGTGCCGTGGGGTTTCCTCTGGTGAAGCTGGGGAGAAGTGGAGCTCTGATGCAGCTGAGGCCAAACAAGGACGAGCTGTGAGCTCAGACGAGGGTCGTGTGGTTTCTGACGCCTCCTCAAACCTCCCATCAGCCCCTGCGGCCCACAGATGAGGCGGCTGCTGCTGATTGACGTCTGATTGAAGTGTAAAAAGCTTCTATGTTTCAGTGATTGGTCGAACTGAGACCTTCAGTCTCCAACATGCTGTTTGTCTTCAGTCTTCTTCTGCTGTTGAAGAAGAAGATGAAGCTCACTGTCAGCCTGTAGAGGGGATTCATTTATTATTTCAACTCTTTATCTTTGTTTTATTCTCATTAATTACATTTTATAAATAGTGATATTTCCCAGAATTCTCTGTTTCTCTGAACTGATTGAGTTGAAAAGTTTCTTGCTCTTGATTTTAATCTGACAGCAGATGAAAAATCTGGGTCACCATGATGCAGAAACACAACAACACACACACATTCAGGTTGGTGGTGTATTTAGTGACACACACTGTTGTTGAACATCTGTGATGGAAACACAAAAGTCCAAATCCACAGAGCTCCTCAGCTGTGATCTTGAAGAAGCTTTTACAATAACGTTTCAGTGAACTTTAAATAAG
>NW_019426783.1:0-510 GCF_002814215.2 Seriola lalandi dorsalis
AAAAGCTCTTTAGAGGACTCCTATAGTCAATCCAACACTAACACACTGATGGAGTTAAAGGGGAACCACCATGTGTGGCTGTTCTCTACTGGAGGAAACTCCTGCTTCATCCTGACATTTGGAACAACACAAGAAACAAGCTGTGAAACAGTAAGAAGAGACAAGCAGAGCACTTCCATCACTGGTGCTGAGGGAGAACTCAACTACTAATCATCATTACACTGTTGGGACTCATCATTCAAGAGACCAGATGTTTCTTTGCTCCACTGGACAAAGGAATTCACACTCCACAGTTCCTCACCGTTCACACCTGGGGATGACCCTTCCCCCCCACGGACCTTACTGGCCAAACAGTGTGGGTCAGCGTGTGACATGTGACCCCCAAGGGTGTTGTAGCGTTAACGCTATATTTAATGATTTACTCTCGTTGAAATGGGGCACCAGTCCTCTAGGAGGACAACAATGAATTACTTCATTGCCAAATTTATCAATCTCATATCGGAAGCCATG
>NW_019426784.1:0-486 GCF_002814215.2 Seriola lalandi dorsalis
CTGTCCAGAGGTTTGGTTTGAATATTTTCAGGTCTGTGAGCTTCCAGCTCAGTGTTCACTCCAACACGTTAACGTGAGAGCTGAGAGGAAGCAGGCTACGCTACACAGCTGCTGCACATCTGGTCTGAACAGGACTGAAGTCCCTGCTGCATCACTGACTGACAGCTGCTGAAGTCTCTGAGATTCATCATCTCTGCTCTTCTTCTTCTTCTCTACAGCTGGAGGTGGTCTGTCTACAGAGAGTGAAGAGGAGAGGAGAGCTTCATCCAGCAGTGACTGACAGAGGAATCAGAAGAAGTGGAGATGACTCTCAGTGCTGAAACACACACTTCCTGTTTGTGTTGCTCTCAACAGTCTGAGCTTCACAAAGACTTTCAGTGTAAAATGACTTTAACTCTGAAGATGAGTTTGACTCAGACGGTTGAAGCCTCGTGTTCTTCAGCTGAACTTTAGGAGATATTATTGTAGGAGGAACATGTTGTTGTT
>NW_019426785.1:0-784 GCF_002814215.2 Seriola lalandi dorsalis
GCTCATCTGAAGGAACTTGGATGTAAAAGTGCACGGTGAACATCGGAGGTCAGACTCTGACCACATGTGAAGGGTTCTTCTCTCCACTTGGGTTCTTGCAGATCGTATCACCAGGCCCGTTTCATCAGGAAGTTCTGCACCTGAGGAACCCAAGAGTCCCAGAATACTTGGGTAAATCAAGCAGCTGAGGAGATTTAAGGCCTCGCTCAGAGCTCTTCTAGTGTTTGTCCCACAGCTGTTTACTGTGTGTATGTACTGTACAGAGTGTGTTTAAAGTAGCTGTAGTAAGTGTAGTTACATCCCTGGGCCAGTTGGTGGAGCCATGGCACAAAGGAGAAGAAGAAGAAGACACAGCCTCACCTGTTCTGGTACTGGTTGTAAACCACTGTGCTGTCACATGATCCGCTGTGTCACGTCTTCATGTTAACCCTGCTGACCCCAACGACCCTGATGAAGCTGTCGGACACGAGCAGAATCACAGCAGCAGAGAAGGACAACACTCGAGTCAAGTACAAGTACTTCACAGCTGTGCTAAAGTGGCCACTTGGTACTTGGTACTACTGCGGTCTGGTGTATATGTGTGTACATATATATACTGTTGTCTTCAGATTATAATCTTCTTCTAACAGAAAGATAAAAGTATGTCTGTATATCCTCAGCCTCAGCAGCTGGTGCAGGCTGAACTTTCCCGCTCTTTTATTTTGGTTTATCACAAAATCATTTACACTGAAAATCAGGAAACTGCACTTTCATATTAACAAGCTCCTAATTTCCATCCAGCCCC
>NW_019426786.1:0-309 GCF_002814215.2 Seriola lalandi dorsalis
TGACCATGCGGTTGTCAAAGTCCTCTCCGCCCAGGTGAGTGTCCCCGGCCGTGGATTTGACCTCAAAGATCCCATCTTCGATCGTCAGGATGGACACGTCGAAGGTGCCTCCGCCCAGGTCAAAGATCAGGACGTTACGTTCTCCTGACTTGCCTTTGTCCAGACCGTACGCGATGGCGGCCGCCGTCGGCTCGTTGATGATCCTCAGGACGTTCAGTCCTGCGATGACGCCCGCGTCTTTAGTCGCCTGTCGCTGGGAGTCGTTGAAGTACGCTGGGACTGTGACGACTGCGTTGGACACCTTGTGGC
>NW_019426787.1:0-382 GCF_002814215.2 Seriola lalandi dorsalis
CGCCGTTTCTCTGACTTTGAGAAGATTAATGCAGAACTGGAGCTGGTGTCCACTCCCTTCTCATTCGACAGCGAGAAAGCGCCCCCAGATGTGCAACTCGAACTGATTGACATCCAGTGCGATCTGATTCTGAGAGAGAAGTTCAGCACCTCCACACTGGACAGCTTCTATGGTGCACTGAACGAAACGCAGTTCCCGAACCTGCGCAGGCATGCACGAAGGATGCTTGTTTTGTTTGGCTCCACCTATGTCTGCGAACAAACATTTTCCGTGATGAACTATAACAAGTCACGTTACAGATCACGTCTCACGGATGAACATCTGTCCTCTGTGTTGCGCATTGCAACATCACACATGACGCCAGACTTTGATGATCTTGCAA
>NW_019426788.1:0-308 GCF_002814215.2 Seriola lalandi dorsalis
GTTTTGCTTTCCTCAGCTACAGCAGTTACATTCGCTACACATAAATCCAAAAATTGCACACAAAATGCAAAGTGCCACAAATCTGCTGCAAAATAAAAATACCATTGAAAATATCCTAAAAACATCTAAAAATCAACAGCTCTTCTGTTTTCCATAGAATTGCATATACATTTCCACACAGTGTTCTACAGCGACAGGACAGTGATCTGTTGAGAGGTTGAAAACAGAACATAGTTATGTTTTAACATGTTACTGCTGTAACTGCAGTACAGTGCTGTGTCTGAACATTTTTTACTGTATATTTTCAA
>NW_019426789.1:0-496 GCF_002814215.2 Seriola lalandi dorsalis
CAACATAGTATAGTATGGCAAAAAACGTGAAGGCAGATATGTCCCAGGTGGGATTTGAACCCTGCACTTTCCACTTTGAAGTCCACAGATTTAACAACTGCGCTACCATGCTGCCAAACAACAGCTTGTCATAATCAGGCATTAAAAGATAAAAGATTAGGAAGGTGTTAAGGAAAACAATATCAAGGTAAAAAACGTAATAGTATAGAAAGGCCTAAAAACATTAAAAAAATCTCATAATATAGTAAGATATGAAGACGTCATAGTATATTGAGGCCTTAAGAGTGAAAAATACGACATAGTATAGTATGGCAAAAATGTGAAAAAGCGACATAGTATAGTATGGCAAAAAAATTGAAAAAATGAAAAAGTATAATAAAGCATTAAAACATCCAAAAACCTCATAATATAGTAAGATATGAAGACGTCATAGTATATTAAGGCCTGAAAAGTGAAAAATACGACATAGTATAGTATTGCAAAAAGGTGAAAAAAA
>NW_019426790.1:0-306 GCF_002814215.2 Seriola lalandi dorsalis
AAATTAGAAAAGAGTAAAAATTCAGTTGCTAACAAGACCTAATTGTAACCTCCTCCTCCAACTCGTCCCGGGGCATGCTTCAAGTGATCTGCAGCTGCAGATCTGATTTGCGCCTCCGTCGCAGCAGAATCCCATTGCATAACAGCAGCTAAAATAAAAAAGAATAATATCAAAAAACAAACAACAAAAAAATCATGTGAATACATCCTCAGAGGAGCCAAATTGAAAGCCCATGTCAATACATAATGATGCTACTGTTCAGAGGCCCGTGTCAGAAAGCAGGTTTATAGTGAAAACTCTGAGTCT
>NW_019426791.1:0-303 GCF_002814215.2 Seriola lalandi dorsalis
GTCTGTGTTCTGTCCACGTAGGTTGTGCGCAGTGTGTACACCAGTAAGATCATCAGCAGTCACAGGGACCTGATGGCTCTTGTTTTCTTCGGCACGGAACAGAGCAAAAACCCCAGGAACTCATTCAAGCACGTCTACGTTTACCACGACCTGGACGAACCTGGTAAGACACTACATTTGTCAAACTAACACATGGCAACTAACAACTTTTTCTTTCCTTCTAATTAATATTTTAACTTTCTAAACATATCTTTCTTACACCCCTGTACATTCTGTTTTTTGGCATCTGTCTCCTCGTGTACA
>NW_019426792.1:0-302 GCF_002814215.2 Seriola lalandi dorsalis
GGATTTCTTCATAAACCATAAATGGGAACATGTGGATACAGTCCAGTTTCCTGGGAGTTGAAGCGGATGAGTAAGTTTTATAAGATCCATAAAATAATTAAAGTGAGTTTTTTTTTAAACAGTTTTAAACATGGAGAAGTCAAAAGGAAATATGGATTTATAATATTTCTACCTGTTGCCTCTGCACACAGGGATTCATAAAGCAAAGAAGCAGCTGTTTGGAAAGTGTCACCGGTACTCAAAATGTTTTTCTTGTATGTGTAGGCGGGGTATGATTTTTATAAATCCAAGTTCGAGCTTCT
>NW_019426793.1:0-543 GCF_002814215.2 Seriola lalandi dorsalis
GGGTTTGAACCTGCGCGGGGAAACCCCATTGGATTTCAAGTCCAACGCCTTAACCTCTCGGCCATCACAGCTACAAAAGGAAGGCACAGTTATGATTTTCTACATCTAGAGGTGCTAAATCCATTCACATTAATTTGCTATTATTACGAGACCATAACAATTCACTATTAGCTTAACCAGCGCATTGTTGTGTAAAAGATACAGGAAGACAGTAGACAAATAGATAAAAACTGTAAAATATATAGATTATAAAAACTAATAAACTAAATAAATCGTCCTTTCCGTGGAGCCCGGTAATTAATATGTCACGGCCCACACCCTGGAGGTTGGGGACCTCTACAGTAGGAGACCTTGGTTTAAGTACTAAGTATTATGGCGTCAATTTTTGGATTACCTGGGAGTAAGGCGGAGTCAGGCACTGCCACTCTGAGCTTCAAAAACACTCTCAGAAACCATCTTTCTTTGAAGCACTCATCGCTGTGAGCAGGACTTGAACCTGCGCGGGGAGACCCCATTGGATTTCAAGTCCAACGCCTTAACCTC
>NW_019426794.1:0-301 GCF_002814215.2 Seriola lalandi dorsalis
TCAGGATCCAGAGTCACATCCTCTGCATACTGCTGGACCCTCTTCAGCTCAGCCTCAATCAGCTTCTTCATCTTTTTACTGAGCGTCTCCTCCAGCTGAGCCACAGCTCTCACCACAGTCCTCTCATATGATGGACGGACTCTGACCTCTGTCCAGTCCTTGGTGGGTGGAGCAGCTTTCAGGGATGGGAAGCTTTGGAGGAGGTGGAGGTGGTCTTCAGAGAGTGAGAGCTGCTCCACCTCAGTGCTTCTCTTCATCAGCTCAGAGATTTCCTGTTCCAGCTCTGTGATGAAGTCTTCAG
>NW_019426795.1:0-315 GCF_002814215.2 Seriola lalandi dorsalis
ATGTAATGATTGACAGAGAAATGCTCAGGGAAGAACAGAGAACTATGTGCTTTTCTTCCATGAAGTGAAGAACAAATCACAGTGAGTCATTGCTGAGCTCACCAACAGGACCTCAGCACCTGTATCACTTCCTGTATGGGAACCATGCCACTGATCACTGCACTAATACAACATGAACACTACCTAGTTAGTGAGTTATGTGGGAACTCCTGTGTTTCCTAAATCACTTATCAACCAATGACAGTCATGTGATGTTTGTCACTTTCATGTGATGGTAGTAGCTGTTTTATTCCACTCATTTAATTGCTTCTTTTG
>NW_019426796.1:0-300 GCF_002814215.2 Seriola lalandi dorsalis
TTTCACAGTGTATTTAATAGAAAAATATACACTCTGGGATTTTGTGGATATTATCATTTCTCACATCAGCTGCCAAAATATCACAAACAGACTAATTTTGGTGAGAGTGTTTGTTTCAAAGTCAGAGAGCCGTGTCTCTACAGTGAGAGGTTTTTGTACGACGGCTCAATGACTTTGTATCACTGTGGTACACGTTTGGTGGAGGAACCAGACTGGATGTTGGAAGTAAGTCAAATATTTATGAACTGTTTTATTTTAGAAGCTATTTCTCTTTTTATTCCCTTTAAATTCAACAAGAAA
>NW_019426797.1:0-416 GCF_002814215.2 Seriola lalandi dorsalis
AGTAAAAAATAATGACACATTATCACCTTATAAAGCGGCATCCAACAGATAAAGAGCAACATTATCACCAAACTGCAGTTGTGTTTGTGTCCACCTGATGAATGTAAGTAAGACAGCAATTCACAATACCTTCCTTTAGCTCTGTTTTTGGTCTCCACCTAGGCCTGAGGAAAATATCACTTTAATTTGTATACATATTTCATATTTTCTTCATATTGTAGATTTTTTTTGTAGTAAAATAATCTACATTTTGATTTATATGTAATTATAATATTCTTCTAAAAAGCATTGAATTTATTAAAGAAATGAGGACAGTGCTCCATTTATATGGATGCAAATATTTGCCTATTTGCCATTTAGCAGCAGGTTTCTATCAATGAACCTAAACAGGTTACTGAATTAATAATGCAGACATT
>NW_019426798.1:0-316 GCF_002814215.2 Seriola lalandi dorsalis
AGGACATGTCAGATGAGGCAGCAAGATCCAGTCAGTGGATTTGGATGAGAAGGAGTAATGGTAGCTGGGGGCCCAGCAGGGGGAGCGCTTAGGATAGACAGACTCTTAGGAGAAGCAAGGAAGAAATCCAGGAAGAGGAAGTGTTTTTAAGTGGGGGTGTGGCCTGTGTGAGCCTCTTTGAGACCATGCGGTTAGTCCAGGTGAGGTGGCCTGTACCGTTTGCTTGTATCGAATTGGTTTGTAGTGTGTCTGTGGCCGCTTAGGTGAGTTTGTTTGTTTGTTTTAGGTGAGTTGCATGGTGCGGTGTTAGAGTATG
>NW_019426799.1:0-1308 GCF_002814215.2 Seriola lalandi dorsalis
TTAGAGTAGAACCATCAGTTTCCTCTATCTCTGATGAGACACTAACAAGCTCAATAACAGTGATTCCAAGTTTGGCTTCTGTTGTATCATCTACTCTTCCAGACACTGATGAAGAAGATATTAGCAGTGAGACTACAATGGTGGAGTCCACTCCATCAATCAGTGGATCAACTGCTAAACCTGAAACATCATCTTTCTTCATCACCAAAGATACAGAGGGTTCTGGAAACATCATCACTGAGTTCACTGAAGAGTCCGTTTTTACTACAACTACTTTGTCGCCATCAGTCACAGCATCACAGGAATCTGAAATAAGTGACACTTCAATAACTGGTATTACTGCAGCTTCATCTCTCTACAGTACTGAGAAACCAACATCAGTGTCACCTGAAACACCAGAGACTGTTACCACAAGTCAGACAAAGGAAGATTCAGTAACACCAGAGGAAAGTTCTGCTTTCCCAACCACAGATGAAGAGAGCTCAGGAGAACAGACGACTGTGATGTCCAGCAAAGACACTGCAGCTCCTACAGGTTCATCGTTGTTTAGCACTGAGAAACCGACAGCACTGCCAGTTGTGGAACTAGACAGCACCGTCACAGATCAGACAGAAAAATCTTCTGCCTCCACTCCAGGAAATGAAGAAGGCTCAGGTTCCCAAACCCCAGACATGTTCTCTTCAACCTCCTCTGTCACAGCTACAGCTTCATCATTATTCAGCACTGAGGCACCAACAGCAATGTCTCCTGGAACAGCAAAAGGTCTTGAAACAGATGAAACAAAAATGCCATTACTTAGAGTAGAACCATCAGTTTCCTCAATCTATGATGAGACACTAACAAGCTCAATAACAGTGATTCCAAGTTTGGCTTCTATTGTATCATCTACTCTATCAGACGCTGATGAAGAAGATATTAGCAGTGAGACTACAATGGTGGAGTCCACTCCATCAATCAGTGGATCAACTGCTAAACCTGAAACATCATCTTTCTTCATCACCACAGATACAGAGGGTTCTGGAAACATCATCACTGAGTTCACTGAAGAGTCTGTTTTTACTACAACTACTTTGTCTTCAAGGTTGAGCAAAGAGTCGCCATCAGTCACAGCATCACAGGAATCTGAAATAAGTGATACTTCAAAAATTGGTGTTACTGCAGCTTCATCCCTCTACAGTACTGAGAAACCAACATCAGTGTCACCTGAAACACCAGAGACTGTTACCACAAGTCAGACAAAGGAAGATTCAGTAACACCAGAGGAAAGTTCTGCTTTCCCAACCACAGATGAAGAGAGCTCAGGAGAAC
>NW_019426800.1:0-1121 GCF_002814215.2 Seriola lalandi dorsalis
GACAATAAAATATCTCTGGCCAGGTTGGACCGTCTGTACGGTTTTAAGCACAGTTTGAACATTTTTAACAGTTGTCACATTACCCCTGTTGGTTTTTCTGACCACTGTCTTGTTTTTAGCTCTGTTTTAATCAAAAATGTGCGTTTGCAGAGTGCCTACTGGCATTTTAACAGCTCATTGCTTCAGAGCAAGGATTTCCGAGCAGCTTTTGAGTGTTTTTGGGCTGCTCACAGACATTGTAAGAGGGATTTTAATTGTGTACAACAGTGGTGGGATGTGGGCAAAGCTCAGATCAAACAGTTGTGTCAGAGGTTCACTCGCAATGTCACCAGAGATTTAACCAGATCTATGCAGGACCTAGAGATTCAGGTGGTAGAACTGCAGGGTTTGGTAGATTCTACAGGAGATCGAGGGCTTTTAGATTCCCTCAAATCCAAAAAGTCGGCTCTGGCCAACCTGCTGGGCATTGCAGCACAGGGAGCTCTGGTCAGGTCACGATTTCTGGACGTCTCACAGATGGATGCCCCCTCTCAGTTTTTCTTTGGCTTGGAGAAGAGGAATGGTCAGAGGAAGGTGATTCATTCTTTACGGTCTGGCAGCGGCTCTGTGGTCTCAGACTCTGCTGGGATCAGGAGGCTAGCGGCCAGCTATTATAAGGATTTGTATAAGAGTGAATTCACATTGAACTCTTCATTGTGCAGCAGCTTCTTCACTGGTCTCCCTCAGGTGGAAGCAAAGGACAATGACAAGCTGGAGTCTCTGTTAACTCTTCCTGAACTGTCTGCGGCTCTGATGAGTTTGCAGAGTGGCAGAGCTCCAGGCTTGGATGGTCTACCTGTGGACTTTTATAAGGCGTTCTGGTCAGTACTGGGTGAGGACTTGCTGGAGGTGATCTCAGCCAGCCTAGAGACAGGACGGCTGCCTCTGAGCTGTAGGAGGGCGGTCATCACCCTGCTACCGAAGAAAGGTGACCTGCAAGAGCTGAAAAACTGGAGACCTGTTTCACTGCTCTGCACGGACTATAAGATTCTGTCCAAGGTCCTGGCCACCAGACTGAGAGGGGTGATGGCTGCCGTCGTCCACACTGACCAGACTTACTGTGTGCCCGGCAGGCTGATAAG
>NW_019426801.1:0-2640 GCF_002814215.2 Seriola lalandi dorsalis
GTATGGCCCCCACAGAGCCCTGACCTCACCATCATGGAGTCTGTCTGGGATTACATGAAGAGACAGAAGGATTAGAGGAAGCCTACATCCACAGAAGATCTGTGGTTAGTTCTCCAAGATGTTTGGAACAACCTACCAGCAGAGTTCCTTCAAACACTGTGTGCAAGTGTAGCTAGAAAATTGATGCTGTTTTGAAGGCAAAAGTGTTCACACCAAATATTGATTTGATTTAGATTTCTCTTCTGTTCATTCACTGCATTTTGTTAATTGATGAAAATAAACACTTCCATTTTTGAAAGCATTCTTAGTTTACAGCATTTTTATGATATTATATATAGTGGGCTCCAAGAATCAGAGAGCACTTTTCCAGAATGGGGAAAATACACTAAAATATTCAAAATTAATGAGAAATAAATTAGAAAACCATAGATAAGCAAATATAACTTTTATGTGTATTGCTTTAATAAACTTGCATTAATAATTAAATATATATTGTTAATATATTAACATTCATCACATGTTTTAAAGATGTGTATAAATACAGTATTCACTGTGGGTATTTCATACACGTTATACGCTTATCTCTTCATATGTCCAGAGGATGTATATATGTGATTATAAAATATTCTCCTATAGGTGACATATAATCCAAAATCCCTCTTGATATAGTGATCTATATGTCCTATTACATCTCTGTATGGGGTCCTTCATGTGTGACCTCTGACCTTCTCTGTGCTGATGTTAGAACATGTGGATGCAGTGGAGAGACTGTCAGCTCTTTTGGATTTTCTCTGTCAAATGAACAAAGTGAAGCATCAACATGTTCACATGACTGCAGCAGTTTTTACTCACTCTTACATTTTCTTTGTAAAATGTGTCTCAGTTTGTTTCATAAACTGCTGTCAAATGTTTCCACAATCATTTAGTGCTACTAGTGTTAGTGTTGGTAGAGTATTTGTTTTATTCACATGTGTAGATGCCTTTGAAAACATTAAAAGTTGGATTGAGAATTTACATTTGATTTTGTGTCGATGATTATGAATATTGTGTGAGATGTACTACGTCATGGGAGTGAATGGATGTAGCAAAATTAAACATATAAAGTGCAACATCATCTGTGTGAAACTATTTTCTTTGGTGACATTTGGAGTTAAATTTAATATTTTACACGTTCTTAGGTTTTGCAATTTGACTTTAACACTTTTATTATTATCAAGTTCTTTAAATGACATTTTCATTTCAGTTGAAATGTCTTTCATTTTAAACAGTGAGTTTGGTGTTAATATTGACTGACAACTACTCAGTGTGTTTGACATTATCACATGAGGAATTTAAATGTTCACTCAACAACTGTTACAACTGCCTCCTTCTTTCTTTATTTTTATAAAGTTCAAGTACACTCTTGGTTTGATATCAGTCTGCAGTTGCACTCTGTGTGACTGGCAGGAAAACATTACAATACATTGATTTTACATGTGGAATATACCTGAGTCTTAAGTAGGTTATCTCACTTTATTGAAATTGGATTCTGAAGGAAGATTCATTGCACATTTAAGAAAAGAGAGAGAATCCAGAAATCCTGTTTTAACTTCTGATCACATAAAAAACTTAAGGAAGGGAATTGAAGATTTTCTGGTGTATAGTAGGAAGTCATCATCATACAGGCTGATGTTATGATGATGTGAAATGATTGATACCTGGGATGTTGATAAATTTCCTAAATCATAAAAGCAGGATTCAGAGTAGTGTGAAAAAATCATAGAGGTCTAATTAATATTTATGATAATATTTGAATCATTATATATCTACTGGTATCATGAGATAGTGTGTGTGTGTGTGTGTGTGTGTGTGTGTGTGTGTGCGAGTGTGTGTGTGTGTGTGTGTGTGTGTGTGTGTGTGTGTGTGTGTGTGTCCTCAGTGAACTGTATCAGTCTCTGCAGTAGCTTCCAGCTGCAGCAGTCAGTTCAGTTTCTGTTCAGTCTGACTGAGGGAGGTTTTTGTAGGACGCTTTTTCACTGTGTGAACACATACTGACTGTTGATTTCATGATAACTCTGACAGTAGTAAACTGCTGCATCTTCAGTCTGGACTCCACTGATGGTCAGAGTGAAGTCAGAGTTTGATCCACTGCCTGTAAAACGACCTGGAATCCCTGATGCTCGAGTGGAAGCATAGTAAATAAGCAGTTTAGGTTTTTCTCCATCTCTCTGTTGGTACCAGGCTAACAAATGTTTGTTGCTATAAACTTCAACCGCCTGACTGGTTCTACAGCTGATGGTGACGGAGCCTCCCAGAGCAGAGCTCACTGCTCCAGACTGAGTCACTGTGACCTGTCCTCTGGACTCTGAGGACACAGAGACAGAAACATAAAGCAGCGTCATGGTTTTGTCTGCTTCATTTCAGAGGGACGGATGTTGATAGAGGAGAGGAGTTTGATTCTCTGGACTTTACCTGTGAAGCAGCAGCAGAGGAGAGTCCAGATGAGGACGGAGACCAAAGTCATGTTTCTGATGAGGAGGATTTCTGTGTCTTCTGTTGTCATGAAGGACAGCTGTCAGTCATCCAGTCTTCAACTCTCAGGACTATAAACTCTCCCAGAGCACTGGAGCATGGTGCTGCTGATGCAAAGTGGCTCTCTAT
>NW_019426802.1:0-424 GCF_002814215.2 Seriola lalandi dorsalis
AATGCCCAAAAACGTCATAGTATAGTATGGCATAAAACGTCAAAAATCCATCATAGTATATTAAAGCATAAAAAGTCATAAAAACATCATACTATGGCAAGGAATAAGATCAAATAACACAATTAGGCATAAAAATGCCAAAAGACGTCGAAGTATAGTATGACACTAAAAAATGCCCAAAAACGTCATAGTATAATATGGCATAAAACATCGAAAATACATCATAGTATATTAAAGCATAAAAGGTCATAAAAACATCATACTATGGCAAGGAATAAGATGAAATAATATATTAAGGCATAAAAATGCCAAAAGATGTTGAAATATAGCATGATGGAAAAACGCCCAAAGACGTCATAGTATAGTATGGCATAAAACGTCAAAAATCAGTTAGAGAATATTAAAGCATAAAAGGTCAAAAAAG
>NW_019426803.1:0-5800 GCF_002814215.2 Seriola lalandi dorsalis
AAAAGCGTAGGGCTCACTCACCTGCATGCCAATCACAGCATAGATGAAAAAGATCATGGCGATGAGCAGACCGACATAAGGCAGGGCCTGAGCGGATACAAGTCAAGAGCTCAATTCATGACGGTGCACTGAAATCAACCCTTTATTTAATCATTTTTGGCATCATGTACATTATTTGCTCTGTGCTGCACTGACCTGGAGGGACTTGACAAAAGTCCAGAGAAGAGTTCGAATACCCTCTCCTTTGCTGAGCAGTTTGACCAGCCTCAACACTCTGAACAACCGGAAGAAGGTGATGGACACTTTTCCACTTTCTCCTTTACTACCACCCTTGACATAATGAGTTGAGACAACAGACAGGTAAATACGTACATCTGTTACATTGCTTACACATGTTTTGAAGTATAAATCTGAAACCTAAGACATATTTGAAGCTCCAGTGGTCGTGTTCAGCTCTTACCTCACCATGGCCGCCTCCTCCCTGGATCAATATTTCGGGCGATCAACAACAAGCAGAGACAACATGTAGGAGGAAAGAGATTAAAAAGCCGTCAGGATCAGGCACAAAGGGTTTAATTATCAGAGTGATATATCAGTCAACAAAGCATCTCACTGAACAACAAGCTAACTAACACACTGCTTGTGTAAAGTCATTTTAGAAACACTGAGGTTGTGAGTTCAATTCAGTATCACCCAGTCTTTTTCTGTATTATTTGGACTTTTCATAGCGCATTTATTCAGTTAACTGTTCAGTTATATTCACTGTAGTACTGTTTTGAAGCTCCCTCAACACTTCTGGGTGGTCAAATTTCCATATATTTATTATAACAATACTGGAATGAGCCTATAACATGCCAGCCATGTGTAAGTTGGTCACTAAACACCTGAAAATTCCCAGGAAAATTTACAGAAAACACAACTTCATTATCTTGATGTTAGTTGTAGTGAAACATTTTCATTCTGGCACCTGGATTCTTCTGTGAAAATTGAGAACTGAATGATTGCTGTTAATGTTGTAAAATAAGATTAGTAGTTTATTATTCCCACAGGAAATAAATTTGGGAAATTTGCAGTCTTACAGCAGCAAAGTTAAAAAGAGACTAACAATAGATAATAATATTATAGGATGTACAAATCGATATTTAAATATAGCAAAAATAGCAGCAGTTAACATGTCTGCTCTTTAGATGCTCCATGCAGCTCTAAGTTGGAGTTAATTGGATATTTCTTTTTCTGTTTGACTGAAACAAGAAACAAAATTAACAAATGGATCTTGAAACTGAAATTTTTTTTTACAGCAAACATAGAAAAATTTCATGGCCAGCCTCCGGAGATTCATTTCATATTAAATTCATTGCTTGTGCACAGACTTAGAGCGCAGTGTAAAGCGCCACTACAGCCTCTTGTCAGGAATATAATGCAGTATGTAGCAATGACACAGGGATTTTGTAACTTACACTAAATTCAGACACTGCAATGTCCAACACACTCCCCACGACAATCAAAGCATCGAATGAATTCCAAGGATCGATGAAATAATGCTGCATAAAAAGAAATAAGCAAAGTGAGACTTAACAAAAAAGAGTGGTGGCAGTTGTGAATTCTGTAAGGTTAAAAAAAAAAAAAAAGCCTCACATGAGCCCGCAGAGCCAGTAACTTGATGATCATCTCTATAGTGAAAACCACAGTGAAGATCATGTTGAGGATGTCCATGACGGAGGTGAAGAGTTTCGATTGCTCGTAATGCTGAGAGAGAAACCCCCCCACAAAACTTCACATCAAACACTGTAATAATGTACATTCACACTCAAAGCATTTGAGTGATATGTGTGTAATGGTACCTGAATAGCCAGAGTGAGGGTGTTTCCCAGAATCAGCACAAACATAACATATTCAAATTGGCTGGAGTTGATTATCTTCCAGAATTTGAGCTGGGAAGGGTTTTTGGGAATGTAAATCTTTATAGGTTGAGCTTTCAGTGCGTAGTACACACACTGGCGCTGGACAGGGCAAAAAGAAAAGAACAAATGGTATTGACTTTGAAATAATGAAACAAAGCATGGATGAAAATTACAGTGACACTAAAACCAAAAGTATAAATCGAGATTTTGTAAATAAACTAACTTGATTTTTGTTGAGTTCACAGTTTTTAAACTCAGCCTCTCCTTGTTCTCGAAATGTGATGATGACAAAACCCACAAAGATGTTCATCATGAAGAAGGCAATGATGATGATGTAGATGATGAAAAAGATGGAGATCTCTACTCTGTAGTTGTAAATGGGCCCTCGGTCTACAGCGTTGGCGTCCACAGCCCGGTAAAGAAGCCTTAATACAAAAAAAAACAACGCTGAGAAAACATTTCCTGGTCAAAAATCAAATCTGTTTATCCAGAGTCATATAAATATAAACCATTTGTGTGAATATTTGTCATAAGTGCTGAGTGAATTCTTGAGTTATGGCTAAAAATGTATTTTGTGTGGTCACAGTGACCTTTGACCTTTGACCACCAAAATGTAATCTAAGCTCCAGAGTTACTGTGTTCACAAGCCCAAAAGTATGTTTTGTGAGGTTCCCTCATTCTGATGAAGATGAACTCTGCAGTTTATTTTGAGTTAATCCCATTTGCACGATCAATAGAGAACTACAGTAAATGAAAACAGTGTAAAGTGGCTACTCACTGTGGCCAGCCTTCAAATGTTGATACAGTGAACAAAGCCAGCATGCCCATCAGCACATTGTCGAAGTTGAAATCACTGTTTTCCCAAATCCTCTCTCTCACCATGGGGTGGTTCATGTCTCCGTCTTTATAGACCACAAACGTTCCCCTAAAATCAAACACATACACACATCTTATGACATACACAGCATGTTAAGAGACTGTTAGGTGCTTTTTATTGAGTAGAAAAATGATACAAGAAAACTGACTTGCACTCGACTGGAGTGTGTTTGGCTTCATCTGTGCAGCTGTAGAATCTGCCCTGTAGCATGAAACACAGAAAAGTTAAACCATTTAAAAACACCAGCAGCTATTTGCCTTTTAATTTCTGTGAGTAAAAGAAAAAAAAAACTGTTCAAATGGTTGAAAATGTGAACATTTACCTTGAAGAGCTGCACTCCGATACACGCAAACATGAACTGAAGGAGTGTTGTGACAATCAAGATGTTACCGATGGTGCGGATTGCCACGAACACACACTGCACCACATTCTGTGAACATAAAAGCAAAGAAGCACATGTGTTAGCTTTAAATAGCAACAAACTGTACTTGAACTAACAAACATCAAATATACAATGAGTGACCAGAAAAATGGCAACAATATACAATGTAACAGAACAAACTTGAAGTAAATGCTAACTTCCTTAATATATAGTTTTAATAAAATAAAAAAGAAAGATAAACAAGAGAATTTACCTTTAGCCCCTTGGCTCTGTTAATGGCTCGAAGAGGCCTGAGCACACGCAACACTCGGAGGATCTTCACCACAGAGATCGCACTTGAACTGGGAGCAACAAGGATTTAGAGAAATTAAAAATAATGAAATGTCTAATAATGAAAGCAGGTTTTACTCCGAAATGGAACAAATGTGAAAAGAAAATCCCTTTCTTAAACTGAACTCTAAAAAGTGCTGCCCTCAAGCCTCGACACATTAATGAGACGTCAGGTCACAGCTACGCAACAGTGACTCCTGTCAGTTCTTCTGTCCAAAGTGTTCAGTTTGCATTATGCAGGCGTCTACTCACTGCAGAAAGAAGGATGTGAGCGACACACCGACAACCAGCAGGTCGAGGAGGTTGAAGGCATTTCTGCAGAAGGAGCCGCTGTGCAGAAAAGCTCCGTAGACTGTCATCTAGACACGAAGTGAGGAAGTGAGGAGGCAAAGTCAGAAACTTCCATCTAGTGAACACATCACCTTCCATTTCACTGTGTCTGTTTCAGCCAGATTAACAATTACCTTCAGTACGATCTCCACTGTGAAAACGGATGTGAATACATAATCTGCATAACCGAGCACCTGAGGAAAACCAAAAATTAGTACGAGTATTAATTTTTGTTGTCATGACTGATGGTCAATTATGAGCAGGCAGGGATGAAGGGGATATGACATTCTGCTTGCACGAGGAAAAGCAGATGTGACGTGATCTGATGTAGTTGGTCTTACTATGTTCCTGAATGAGTGGGATTTGATTGGATCCTCAGCAGCCAGGGAAATACTACTGAGGATGATGAAGATGAGGATGAAGTTGGTGAAGTAGGGGTGATGGATGAGGTTATGGCAGGCGACTCGCAAACTGAGGTTTGGAAGGAAATTAGACATAAGAATTAGAGAAATGGAGTTTCAGCAACGTCGTGGCGTTAGTCACACAACGTAGTCCTAAATTAGTAGGAAGTTAAAGGAGCTAGTTTTAAGTTTTGCTATCACTACAATGCCAACTTTAGCATTAACAGCTTTTTATTTACCTGTCCAGACAAAATGTTTTCAGCTGTCTCCAATGGTGGAAACAACCCTTTTGTTTTGCTTCTATTTCTTGTACCGAAGTTAGCATGCTAACCATCTAGCCCCGGCTCGGTCAGACTGTCACTTTCCGATACTGAGTCACTGTAGTGTCCAGTCTGCCCTGAAGATGTAACGTTGCTCAGAGAGCGTTTTATAACCTCTGGTATCGTAAAGGCAACGATGGTTGAAGCTCTTGCGAAGACTCGTAAGTGAACAGCTGTTAATGCTAACGCTGGCTGTGTAGCAATAGCAAAACATACAAAAAGCTCCTTTAAAGAGTAAGAGCATAGAATTTTAGTAGATTTGGGTTCATTGGGCACGAATATGTTCTCAGATTACCAGTTTTTCTTTCCAAGAATGAAGAAGGAGCTTCCATCCGGGATTGGTACGATCTTCTCTTTAGGCCCGGAGAACTCTGGCTTTAATGGAGCAACTCCTACAGTAAAATAAAGAGCAAACAAGAAAGGTATATGAGACAGTTTACATCTTAATCAGCATGTCTAATGTTTCCTCTGCAGGATGTGATGTCCGTCACCCTCACCCTCTAATCCCTCAATGGCCCTCAGCTCCTCGTTTTCCTGCCAGTCGTCCTCTTCGTTCTACAGACAGAACACATGATCAGCTGTTGTAACTCTGGCATCTCACTTTTTATAAAATCTGCAGGAAAACATTAAAACATTATCTACCCCTGCATCCTCATCTTCTTTATCTTCATCCTCATCCCACTCTTCCTCCTCTTCCTTTTTCTCTCTGAAAAAACAAGTACCAGGAAACTACAGTTAATCGAAGTTTAAATCACATTTTTGCAATCACTCTTAGTACACTGATGAGTGTAAACGCAGCAGGAAATACAAGGATAAGTCACTTATAAATGTGTATGACACTACTGCTCACTATCACCTTTTGTTATGGCAAACTTACTCGACATCTTTCTTTCCGCCGCCTCCTGCTAAGTTGTCCACAGCGATAGCCAAGAAGACATTGAGCAGGATGTCTGATCACAACATTAAGGAGTCATATTTTTTCCACTGGGTCCTAAAGACTAAACTCAATGTTCAGCAGTTGGAGCGGAAATATGTTTGAACTATTGATCACTTCTAGGAAAAGGATACAATTACCACAGACAAAGAGGATGACAAAGTAAACGCACACCACCATGTTAGGGAAGATGGGCCCTCCATAGGCCATAATGCCGTCGTACATCACAGCGTTCCAGTCCTCTCCAGTGAGTATCTGCAACGACGGTCCGTCAGAGAGGAAAGAAAAAAGAGACACAAGGAGACAGGTGGAGTGAGAGAGCTGT
>NW_019426804.1:0-1969 GCF_002814215.2 Seriola lalandi dorsalis
CTTGCCTAGAGTTAGATGAGAAGATTAATACAACATACTCATGTTTGTGTGCTAAATATGAAGCTAGTTTAGATTTGCTTAGCATAAAAACCACAATCAAGGGGACAGTTAGCTCTAAAGAAAATTGGCAAATCTAAAGCTCCTAAATTTATGTCATTTATTTAATCCGTTCAAAAAACAAACTGTAAAAATAAGTTGTTGTTTTACAGGGATTTATGTTTTGGACTATTTCTTGGCCGGGTGCAGTGACTTCCTTGTTGGTTTACCTTTGGACAGGGCCAGGTTACCGGTTTTTCTCTGCTTCTCCTCTTTATGCTAAGCTAATAAACTGCTAGCTGTAGCTTCATATTTAGTATACAAACATGAGCGCTATCAATCTTCTCATCTAAGTCTCAACAAGAAAGCAAACAAGACTATTTCCCACAATGCCAAACTACTCCTTTAGGGTAAAATAGCCACAATTTAAAACTATCAATCTGTCATACAGTGGACGCACAAATAGTATGAAAATAAATGCAGTGACATGGACAGAGTGGTTCAGGGTTTCGATGTTGAACCTTCTTACTCGAAGCCTTTGTTGTAAAGCAACAGAGAGGTCTCGGTTTCAGCATGTGTGATGAGGGTGTTTTGTATATGGCTTTGGAGTTGGGCCATTTAGTAATCATCACCACTCTTCTTTAGATATGTCAAAGACATGAGGGCCATGTGGGAAACTGCAAAGATGAGTTATTGCTCCTCGGGATGCCTTTTCATGTTGCGTTGAAACATGATGTACTTACAAAAGGAATACACTATCCATCTCGCTGTGGTTTCCCATGCGCCTTCAACTCCCTCAGGAGTCAGTAATATTGTCAAAACTAAGTTTAGCCCCCCAAATGAGTTATACACCAATAGTGTGGTTTGTTTTTCTTACAAACATCAGTGACTTATTGTGCCTTTCACCAGGGGAACTGGAGTTGTGTGGCTGCGTCACCTTGAGTGAATGAGTAACTTTAAAGGCTGTTTGGAGAGGTCTCAGGGTGACCTTATGGGCAGGTTGGGCTTGTGACTGGGAACCGACGAAGCTGCATTTGCCTTCACTACTGACAGATGGTGTGATCCAAACAACCGCTCTGGCCCTGTCAGTCTGTTATGACAGAGAACAGCAGCTCAACCATCACAACATCCTTACAGGTGTAAACATGTGAATGTGTGACTGGTAACGATTGCACAACGCAGGTGTTGTTGAAATGCACTCTTAATAGTACACAGGTACGAAAATCCCACAAGACTGTTAACGTATTGTCCCACACAAGCAACATCTCGCTAAACGCAAATCAACTGCAGGAAAACAAAACAGATCCACAGTAGCGATAGCGACGTGCAAAATATTTGCCATTGCTGAAAAGATCATTATCACAAACTGCTCTGTGTACACGAAGAAACCCAATAAATATTTGACATCACTTTTCAGAGCAGACTGTTTTGAATTCTCTCAGGGAGGTTAGAGACAGGATGTAGGTCAGTGGGACCCCGATTTACCCCAAAGCAAAACAGCACAAGGAGAGAAAATCCCCATTTTATATGAACTAAGTCAAAGTCTCAGAGCAAAATCTGACCTAAATCTGGAGTCACATACAGTAGCTAATTAAATCGTCATGGCAGAGACGTGCAGACAGTATACAGACTCTGTGCCTTTGCCCTCCTTGGCTGACCTGCCCTTCTACACCAAAGAAAAGTAATGATTATCATTATTACAAGTTTTATTGGCGGTGCCACTATTACTACTGTGGCTGCTGCTACTATTATTATAATAATTACTCTGAGAAAACCTGTCCTTCACACCAGTCTTTCTTGGGTTTTGCATGAATGAACATGCAAGTTTTTTAATTGTTATGTCGGTGCGATTTAGTTAGTAGTTACAGTTGGTTTTGCATGTTTGCCTAAGACCAATTTGTGACCATTCAATACTTTAGTGACTTTAGCAGTG
>NW_019426805.1:0-1632 GCF_002814215.2 Seriola lalandi dorsalis
GAACCGCCACCGCCTCATCCCCATGGGACGCAAGATATATGAGTTCTACAACGCTCCGATTGTGAAGTTCTGGTTCCATACGGTCAGTGTCGGCTTCAGCAGCATTACCTACGCAGCTTCCTGTTGGCACTGTCAGTGCTTACTGTATCTCTGCAACAGCACCAGTTGCTGGTTTCCTGTCATAAGCTTTTACTTCCACAGTGCTTCCATCGCCATTAACCTGTTGCACCCTGTCATTACCCAGCTTTAGTAGGGTGGGAAAGTTTAGTGTGGATGAGATGGGCAGACCGATGGAAGCAGGAACAGGGGAGTGAGAAGGAGAAGTGAGTCAGAGGGAGGTTTTGTATTGACCGTGTTAACACACACTGAAACCTCTGACTTGCTCATCAAATGCTTGATATAAGTTGGTCTTTTGTTCTTTGGCTTTTTCACTTTACTTTCCCAGTAATCACAGGGATTTCACTGTTTATTTATTCTGAGAAAATACTCTGACTGCCTTTTGTTTCATCCCATTTTCTCTTCTCTGGCTATTTACTCCCCTCCTCTTCTCCCCCCACCTCTCCTTTCTGGCCTTCAGGTTCAAGAAAAAATTCTACTGTGAATTTCATTAGTGCTCTTGTGGAACAGATGCTGGGTTTTCTCGGGGTCAAAATGTGGTCTTTACCTCGTTACTGGATTTGTATTCATACTCGTCACCCGCTGTAAAGCACTGCACTGTTTATAAAGGCATCACACAAACCAACTGTGCATGTGCGACTGAATGAAAACAGTCCTGGTCACACATTATTAAAATCACTTTACCTGCTTACTTCAGTGGAATGCTTAATTTAAAACTGGAAGAAAGTCACAAGTCTACATTTTGTATTACTTAAATATGCTATTTAAATATGTGAAAGCTTTTAACAGCTAACCGGTTAACCCTAGCTGTCCAAATCAATTCAAATATATTCATATAATTTAAACAGTCCTACTGAATCACTAATCCCTGGAAACCATTAAAGGTCATCAAAAGTGTCATCAATCTGATTGAAATCCAGTAATGACAGAACCCATGTATGAGAAAGAGATGTAAAAATGGGTTTTATATGCATATGTGTCAAGCCTTCTGGGGACTAATCTTTAGATGGTTACGCTTGCATTGTGATCCAAATTTGATCTAGTGTGGATTGTAATGAGCCACAGCACACACATAGCTCTACAGTTCATCTGCTTTTGCCAGGCCCGCTGACAGTGAGCTGCTTGTGGACTAAACTTGTCTTTATTATATATTCTTACCACTTTATCTGATCACTTGACTTACCTTTTATTATTCTAATAACTTCACACTGTGCTAACTACAATATTGACTGTATCTGGATGTTATTAATCTTCAGCACTTAATGGCTTCATCTGTACATTATTCATAACCGGACTATCAGTCAATGTTCCCACTTATCCATTCATTAATCTTTCTGCTTATTCATCTTAGCTGCTGTCTTCATGTACCAGTTGATATATGTACTCTAATGCATCTGGCTGCTATGACAGTTGGCTTTCGCTGTGGGAATTAATACGCCCAACTATCTATCTATCTATCTATCTATCTATCTATCTATCTATCTATCTATCTATCTATCTATTTATATATCTATC
>NW_019426806.1:0-4370 GCF_002814215.2 Seriola lalandi dorsalis
TGTCACAGTTTACCATCGAGGTCGAACTCGTCACATGACCAGTTTTTAAAGACGTACCTGAACCTGTCGTACCTGAAACGTCCAGCAGCATCGTCACAGTTCAACTGAATTTAACATCTGGAGCGACTCAGGTGAGTCTCATGTCCAGGTGAGTTCACACAGGTAAATAATGAAGATATCTCCGTCTTCAGGTTTCATGAACGTTCCCCTCACCTGCTCCGACACGTGGAGATCATTCATTCGAACATGATCTAAATAAACACAATCAGAGATGATTCATCATAAACTCATTGTACACTGAGGTGGGTAGTAACGCGCTACATTTACTTGAGTAACTTTTGGGATGAATTGACACACACACTCACACACACACACACACACAGACACACACAGACACACACACACTCACACACACACATACACACACACACTCACAGACACACACACACACACACACATGCTCACACACACACACACTCACACACACACACACACTCACACAGACACTCACAGACACACACACACGCACACACACGTCATCCTCCCTGTAGCTTTCACAGATCACCATTTAGTTCTTATGGAGCTTGTTTTATCTCCCACTGACAGTTTTAAATCTTTTTGGCATTTTAATGTCAAGTTATTACTTGATAAAACATTTTGTGGAAGTTTATTATTAAATTATTTTGTGCTCTGGAGATCTAGGAAAGAGTCTTTTCCGGGCCAAACCAGGGTTTTCTGCTCATCGTGCTGCACTGCTTGGATCAGGAGAGCTCGCAGCAGCTGGAGGCAGAGACCTCAGAGCTGGAGAGGGTCTGCTGAGCAGAGCTCCCTGTTCTCTCTATAAAGCAGCAGCTGAGCATCGTCCTCCAGGACAGAGCCGAAGGAGCGCTGGTCCGGGCTCGTTTCTCTCAGCTCAGCAACATGGATGCACCGACTAAGTTCTTCTTTAGCCTGGAGAGGTCGGTGGCCCGGAGGAAGCAGATGGTGTGTGTCCGCCTGCCTGATGGGAGGATGACTTCTGCCCGGGCGGAGATTAGGAGGCATGCGGTGGCCTTCTACACTGACCTGTTCGGAGCTGAGCTGCTGAGGATCTTCCACAGCTCAGTCCGGAGGAGCGTCACACCCTGAGCTCAGACATCTCCCTGCATGAGCTGACCACAGCTGTGTCCCACGTGGCCTGAGGACAGGCTCCAGGCCTGGACGGCTCCTGGAGGGAGCCGGGGCCTGACATGCTGCATGTGTTTAAGGAGTCTTTTATTAAAGGGACCCTTCAGGCTGATCTCCTTGCTGCCTGAGAAGAGAGATCTAACGCTTCTAAAGAACCGGTTGCTCTTCTGATTACAACTGACAGATTACAAACTCCGCTCCAAGTTTTTATCTGACGGACTGAAGGTTTTTATTGACCTGTGATTGGGGCGGAACAGTCGTACTGTGTCCCGGACACGTCCATGCTGGACAGTTTGTCTTTATTGAGGGATGTTTTTGACATTTGTAATCCGTACAGTCTTGATGTGGGTGTAGTTTCCATAGATCAGGAGAAGGCGTTTGATCGTGTTGACCTTCTCTTTCTGTTTGTCACACTGCAGGCCTTTGGCGTTGGGGAGCACTTCCTGTCCTGGGTGAGGTTACTACAGTGGCACAGCTGGGCGCCAGAAAAATACTGGAAAATAACTATCTCATAAAAGTACAGTCATTTTCCATAACTAAAATACAGTTTATAGCTTTAATTTTACATGAGATTTTCTGTGTATTTTGGGCTTTTTAATGTTTAATAAAGAATATTTACCTGTATAAGAAATAATGAAATTACCTGTAAATAAGGTCTAACATTGTTATAATACAAATAATAAGGCTTAAAATTGCAGAAAGTTACTGTAATTAGTTGGTGTTTATTACATAATTTTACATAAAAAACTTGTATATTAATTCATATTTGATGTAATAAAATGATAAACCACATAAAAACATTTGATTTCTCTTTCAAAAAATGTCCAAAAACTGTTAAACCTCGGTAGGGGGCTTAAAATTGCAACAATCTTCTGTTAATTTTTGGTTTTTACATGTAATTTTATATAGATTTCTCGTATATTTAACAGACCTTCATGTTAAAGTATTTTATTAACAGTATCTTTGCCTGTTTTGGTAAAAACCCACAGACCTTTGGTTCCATAAAACTATCTTACACTAAAAACATCAACGAAAAATACATACAAGGCAAAAGTTGGATGTAAAACTTTAATGACCAAAAAGATTGAACATTAAACAAGTTTTTTTTTATTTTTAAATAAAAAAACAGGAGTGCTCAGTATGATACTTACAGATCATCTTGATGGTTAAGATTACTGATGTTGAACAGGTGGTTTGGGTGGTGGGTGGGTAGTAAACCCTGGCTTACTGCTACAGTCTATAGGCAGATAGAAGTCCAAGCTTTTGAAAAGTCCATTGCCATAAAAGCAGGGGCGTGGCCACCGGCTACCCCTGGAATATGATTGGCCACCCTCAGCAGAGCTGCCAATCAGTTTGTCCGAGTCGACATTCAAAAATGAGCAGGATTCACTGTGGATGCACCTCAGCTCTCTGTTGCAGACCTGCACTCAGTAAGTAAACAGTCGCTCACAATGTGTCGTGTTAAATGATTTACAAAGGTTTAAATTAAGTTGATAAGTAAGTCGTATCTAGAGTTAGCACAGTGCGCTAGCTTAGCATAATGAGTTGAGGTCTATGGGAAACATTAGCCTGCGCCGGTAAATGTGGAAAAAAAACAAACATCACAGAAACCCCAAGCTAGACTGTGTCTGTGTGTGTGTGTGTGTGTGTGCGTGTGCGTGTGCGTGCATGCGTGCGTGCGTGTGTGCGTGCGTGCGTGTGTGCGTGCGTGTGTGTCTGTGTGTGCGCGCGCATCTGTCGCCTTTCAAACAAAAGTTACAAGGTGCTTCACAAATACAAGTGTGGAGGCTTTTCTAGAGTGGAGGTTTGTCATTTAGCTCTTAGCTTTTAGCTCTTAGCTTTTAGCTTTTAGCTCTTAGCTTTTAGCTCGTAGCTTTTAGCTCTTAGCTTTTAGCTTTTAGCTCTTAGCTTTTAGCTCTTAGCTTTTAGCTTTTAGCTCTTAGCTCTTAGCTTTTAGCTCTTAGCTCTTAGCTCTTAGCTTTTAGCTCTTAGCTTTTAGCTTTTAGCTCTTAGCTTTTAGCTCTTAGCTTTTAGCTTTTAGCTTTTAGCTTTTAGCTCTTAGCTTTTAGCTCTTAGCTTTTAGCTTTTAGCTCTTAGCTTTTAGCTCTTAGCTTTTAGCTCTTAGCTTTTAGCTTTTAGCTTTTAGCTCGACCAGCCGTGTTGCAGCTTCCACACAGCGGCTGTCAGCTTCACAAAAATACAATATCATACAGTATGTGTCCAGGCGACGTTAGCGTCACATATTACACGTTTAAACGTTGTTTTCAGTCTTCAAAAAGATTTATTTAGTGGTTGCTGTATCATATCATTAGAGGATGATATAACTGCATGTGATACCTATCCTGTGTGATTCAGTTTAAGGAAAGTGATTTTCTGGCTTAATATTATTTCTAACCAAACAATATTTATAATTTCTTCAGGGGCAGACAGTGATCGGGAGAGAGAGAGAAAGCAGAATGAAAAGGGCTCAAAACATTGAGACCTTGTTCATGGTAAAGAAAAAGAAAGCTGCAGATAACAGTGATCAAGTCAGTCACTGCATCCTGAATCAGTCACACTCAAACTCACACACCACCTCTGCCAACTGGGCTGGACAATTTTAATTTAATCTAAGTTCTGTTTTATTACTTTACGTCTATTTTAATGCTCTTTATTTTTGTATCTATCTATCGAATAGGAAGGAATAGACAAGTGTCCTATAGCATAAGAAGTTTAAATGAACTGAATAGGATATGTCCACAATGTCAAGATATGCAGCAGGATGTCTTTAAAATTGATCACATTTGAATAAGTATTGAAAGTTCAGTTGATGTTATACTTGTATTGACCTTTTGAGTAACTGATACAACTTTTCCCAGGAACTTTGCATAATGATGAAGGTGAGGGATCCATCATCTGCAGTTCAGCATTCTGCAGGTAGGCTAAATATTGAAGTCGTAATGGATAACCCTAAGCAATTAAATAAAAACAGTGTGTGTTTAAATAACTTCTTGATGCAATAATTGAATATATCTTTGTGTGATCAGACACTTCCCCTAGTGATCAGGTGGATCGATGACGATGCAAACCAACAGGAGTCTCAATGTAGTAGTCAAAGCTACAGTGGCAGTGACACTGTGGAGGCCCCCCATTCAGAAAGCCTATACAAATAATTTATCAATGATGATCAAGTCTAGTGCATTACTTCAACAGGAGACCCGGCT
>NW_019426807.1:0-1011 GCF_002814215.2 Seriola lalandi dorsalis
ACACAACTCGCAAAGACACACTGCATCTTCTGGCATTCACTCCCAAGGTGAGGTGAAGCAGAGAATTACACAGACGGGTGACAAATTAAAGGAAAAATCTGAAAAATAAGTGGAGAAACAGGATGACAATGCCTCCGTCCATAAGGCACAAGGGGTCAATGAATGATTTGATGAGTATGGAAATGATGAAGCAACAGATCTCAACCAAATTCAACACATATGGGAGATTTTGGAACGCCGTGTCAGACAGCGCTCCCCACCATCAAAACACCAAATACCAAATACAACTTATTAAGACACTTTATGTTGGTTCTTCCTTTAATTTGTCACCCGTCTGTCGCTCTGAACGTGAGACCCCTTCCACCTTGTGTTGCCCTATGGTGTGCTCTGCTTCAGTGCTGTGTGTGAGCAAGCTATACTGTGCTTGCACATTCTCTGATAGACATATTTTCACACACTCTCTCTCTCTCTCACACACACACACGGAAAATATGCGTATTCTCTTTCTTGCTGAGAGTTAAATGATAGACTCCATCTGTTCATTATAAATGAAGGTACCGCCAGCAGCTGGTTAGCTTCACAGAGACTGGAAACAGAACCTCCAAAGCTCTGCAACTTGTCATTTTTGCCCTTTGGTTTTTGTATGGAGGCAACAAATGACATATGGGGGGTTTATTTAGTGAGCTTTGGGGTCATTGTGCAAAGATAAGCTAACCGCCTGGCTGTAGATGCATATCGGACAGACAGATTTGAGAGTGGATTTCATTAAAAGATGAGAAATCTGGGAATTATTTCCCAGAATGTCAAACTATTCCCTTAAAAAACGATCAGAGGTGGAGATTGTGAAATCTGTCTCATATTTCCTTTCATCACAGATTTCAACAAATGAATAGCTCACATACAATTATCCTGAGAACAGCTACAACAACCTGTTGTTCAGCCATCCAATTGGCCTAGAGTCTAGTCCTGAGGTCCACAATCTGGAAGAGGTGGACAAAGTACACAACTTCA
>NW_019426808.1:0-1593 GCF_002814215.2 Seriola lalandi dorsalis
GCTTTCAATGATAATACAATAATACGAGCAGTCCGTGAAGGCAGCTTAATCGGCATTCGATTGACAGGCACTACAGCCAATTGCTGAATTAGCACCGGCTTCTTTGTACATTACAGACCAATCAGCGGGCTCAACAGGACCGCGTGTCCCCGCCCACCGACACACCCACAGTGAGCAGTAAAGATCACAAACCTGCATCACGTCGACTGCCAGCGGCGACATCTGAGGTCCGTTAAACTGCTATAAACAGAGGCAGGCTCTTCCCATGACGGAGAGGAGGGGCCACAAGTTTAAACACCTAGAGGTCAAAGGTCGGAACTCATAGAGTGGTTATTATTACTGGCAGAACACGGAGTTGAGTTGCTCTGGTTTTTGATGGGAAGTCACACTCTGCTCACTTCCCTCTCCTGCTGAGTCAGAGTTCTTCAAAAAAAAGAGGGAAACTGAAATCCTTTCTCTTAGTTGAGTCAAACGTGATTCCTCCTCAGTTCCTCTCTTCTTGTCGGTATTTATAGTGGATCTAAACCACCATCTCTTGTTAATTCAGTTTAATCTAACATGTCGATACAGCCAGGTTTCTGTTGGACTACTTTAAATGATCTGTGCAAAGAGACTTCACCAAATGTCAGTGATGTGGGCAGTGTTTTATATTGGCAGGATGCAGATCTACATTTGCGGGGAAAACTGCAACCTTTCCAAACCCTCATCCTCCACGTTATGCATGACTCATGTGCACGGATACAAGCTGACAAACAGTTTGCCAGTGCCAGTCATGTTATTTCCCAATAGTAATTTTCTTATTTCCCAATATAACACAAACATAGTTCAGTTAACTATTTCCCAACTCCAGACACATACAGCTTTATCTAAGTGGCTTTGCAGCATAATTATATTAGAATTGTACTGTTTGACCATATAGAAGCCTGCACTTTCTACTTTATACTGGTTATAACAAACAGTTTTCTATCTGAACACTGAACAAAGTCACAGATACCAATCACAAGGATCACTTTTATGTTACGAAACACAGTTGGCAAATGGTTTGCATAAACTATAAACCCATTCAGTATGTGCACAGAGGAGCTTATGACTCTAACCGTGTGAGTGTGTGTGTGTGTGTTGGTGTCCCGAGGACCAGGTGGTGATGTTAGTGTTGCACAGGCAATGTTCCCCGGAAACAGTGCTGGATTCCACACAAGATTATCATCCAGTTATGAGGATAAAGCTAAAATCCTCCTAGATCAGCTGGGAACCGGCCACTGCAACTGGGACGACAAAACACACAAACAAGGGTGGTGCACACACAAAAAAAAACACACTCACCTTATTTTTTCTGGTGAACTTTTAAGACCATCTCATACAAACTATTACCCAATTAGGCTGCACTGTTCTTCTAAACATATGTTAAGTCCATTTCATTCCTCTTCAGCTCTTCAGGCATGTTTACAGTTTTCAAATCCACTCCTGCTGATTTGCACCCCTGTGTGCCCTCTCCTCCCCTGCACTTTACAGTGTAAAAAGCCTATTTCATAACCATACTGTGGTGGGTCATAAAACCCTGAAGATATTTTAATATTGCAATTGCCAAACTGC
>NW_019426809.1:0-1457 GCF_002814215.2 Seriola lalandi dorsalis
CAGTTTACTTGGTCTCGAGTCAAAAACAAGGTCGGCAACAGGCAAGCAACAGGAAAACAAAGAGAAATCAAAAAGGGGGCAGACAAGCAAGTAAAGATGAAAGAAAGACTAAACTCTGGCTGGACGCTGATCAGCACAATAGATGATCTGACAATTGTGAACCGCTGGTGGACCGGTGTATATAAAAGGTGACTGATTATGGGAATAAGGGGCAGGTGTGCAGGCAGGTGATGATCAGGTGACTGGGGATTGGCAAGAAAAGCTGGGTACAATTAGTGCATTGATGGAATGACAGGCTCTGGAATTACAGAAAATGTTAGTGCAGGCAGTGGCAGAAAAAGAAAAAGCCCTTCATCATGACTGTTATAGATAGAATATGTGAAGAACTGTCCTTTCTAGAACTCCAATCATCTTTAACTAAACACTCTCAGCTTTATACCTAAACTTAAGCATCTCAAGGCTTATACCTAAACATAACCAATGTTAATCTTACTGTAGATCTAAACCAAGCCTTTGTCATTGGTCAGTCAATCCAATACTACCACTATCCATGACCCTGCTGGGATCACACTTATTTGCACTACTTCTGGAGCGCCTAAAGATTCTTATGTACTTTTCAACATTTCTTTCATTTTAAACAGGAAACTGAAAAAATTAATCTTATTTCTATTTACCATCATCTTGCAACTTGTAGAAACTGTTTGAGCAACAAGCAGCCACTGTCTTTGAAAGCAATGCTGTTAAAATATTGTGTGTAGCCAGCTGGGAGCACAGATAGATAACTTCTAAATTCATCCAGTAACTTAGTTCTCATGATCAATGTTTACATGAATTCCACACTCAAGTGTTGAAGACTAGTTTTATAAATATAACAGTGTAGAAGAGCTGTTTAGTTTAAAACAGCTGCAGGAAACTACAATATATGTTTATACTGTACTCACTGTAGGTTGACACAGCACTGTTTTTATAGTACAAGAACAAGACATTACTGTACTAAACTGATGTTTTACAATCAAGAAAAGATCTGCATTGATTATGGAACACCACCACCCGTTGAAATTTTTTTCCCAAGGATTTATTACTTTAATTTCTGTGTTTGGAGCTGCTGAAGCCACCGTTCACAGTTGTTTCACTTTTTTTCCAGCTGTGAGTAGCTCCTCCATTTCCGCTGTGCATAGCGCTGTGGGACCATCGACAGCAGAATCATACATCAAGTGATTCCAGTATCCAAACTGGCTTTTTAAAATGTACTTTGTAGTTTTTCAACTACCACCAAAAAAGTTAGTATGTCTAGTTGCAGGGCTGTCTTGAATACATTTATTTTCAAAATGAAGTTATACTACTGCATTTCTAAAAAAAAACTTGGATCATTTTGAAATTTTGGGATGGTGAAATGGCTAAATTATCCATGTGTTTAATTCCAGTAATGCTGATATTTTGAGGATATGACAGCAGGG
>NW_019426810.1:0-2809 GCF_002814215.2 Seriola lalandi dorsalis
CCCAATCCACTGTAAGCTCTTGCGAGGGAAATCAGAGCTTCCAAAATGAGTCCATCCATCTGCCAGGCCGGACAAGGAGAGATGGCCAGATAGGTTACTGAGTTCCCTACTCGCACTGTGGTGCCAGCCTCTCTCGCCCTCACACACATGACTAATAGACACATGAAAAGATGATCCTGCAGTGTAATGGACTGCAGAAGAGTTAGACCAATATCCAATGAGAGATATTGGCTTTTATTAAAAATCTGATTATGGGCAGGTAGTGTTGTTCAACTCTGGAATTATGCAGTTTGTTTCACTGCAGATCATTAATCCTTGTAATAGAGTCATTTGCGTGGTGGCATTGTTATTTCATGTGTTTTAGTATTCATTACTGATTGCTGGTTTCAGGCCTTTACACTGAAGAAAAGAACAAAATTCTGGAAGTGACTAAGCCTACATTATTTTTTCTTTAGCACAAACATGGTCCAGTTCTCATCCACCCTCAGATACGCCTGCACTTTTACATAGCATCAATCTGTGATACATAATTCTTTCCAGGACTTTAGTCCTTATAAAGATTTGGATTTTTTTTTTTTTTGTCATTTGTTTCTTTTTTATATATTTCCACTATCACGCACTCTGCCCCTGTTTACAGCTGCTTGACTTAATTATTTTGTACATTTCCCACACTTTCTTTCAAAATCTGGAGAGAATACATGTGAACCAGGGGTGTATGGAACATAGAAGTAATCCAATCTCAGTGAGAGCTATATGTGAGATCAGATGTACCCAGAAGGCTTCTCACTGGTGTCGTTCTCTGTTTTAGCCGACACGAAACGTAGTACAGCTGCTGTATCTCATTTGAAAACCTGCATCTAACATCATAATGTATGTTTTGCCTAGAAATCTGTCAAAAAAAGCCTGTACAGCCACTCAAATATTGACAATATAATCATCAAATGCCACTGAAGCAAAAGTTTTATTTTACAAAACTGTTGGGTCTGAACTCTGCCTCACAAGCGGACACCATAAATGTTGGGTCTGTAGACACGGGGCACCATATGTTGGACCTTCAGTTGTCTATTAATTTATTTGCTATCATAGATTAAGATAATGTTAATAATAAAAATATTAATATTAAATAATAACTTTAAAATGAATTACAGTCCTCGGGGGCACCAGCCTAAAAAAGCATAGGCAAAATAGTCAATATTGGTTCAGTCTCAAATTATTACTATTAATCTGGAACTCTGATTAATAATTAACTTAATAACTATAATCAAATTACCATATAAACAGTAAGTTAAAGTTAAGGATTGGAGTTCCACTGAGTAGAGGTTGGCAATATTCACACTTGTGCAACATTAAACACACCAGTAGTTATACTTAAAGACATTTATAAGAAACTACTCAAAATGACCACTGAGACCACCTGGTGTGTGTGTGGGAGGGAAGGTGTGAGTTTCTTTGTTAGCCTAGCTCATGTAATCTAAAGGTTCCAGGTTAGAGGGAGAAGGTGTAGTAAAGTCCTGTCTGGCTGTGTGGCTTCAGCTGTTTTCTCCTCTGTTCTTCTCACAGAGTTAGCTGTTCCATGCTAACTCTGCTGTGGCTCCTGTTGATTGGGAATCAGCTGACTGACCTCGTGTTGTAGCTGCTGATTCTGAATAAAATTTGATTCACTCTCAGTAATTCCTAAGCGGGTCGCTGATGTTGAGGAGAAGGGTGGTGCAGTCTGCTGTGAGCAGGCCAGCAAGGGAGCTGTTGTCTCAGGTAGCAGGGCTGACCTGGGCTGGGAGCATTGTTGCTCCTTGAAGAGCCAACAGGGGAGAGGAGCTGCTGCTCCTGAAAAAGGCCAAGGAGAGAAGACGAAGAACAGAGAAGGAGATCTAGTTTTGTCTGGTGACACCCTGGGGGGTCACATGTCACACTCTGACCAACACTGAATGGTCAGTGAGGTCCCTGGGGGAGGGTCGTCGTCAGGTGTGAACAGTGAGGAACTGTAGAGAAGTGAGTTCTATGGTCTGTAGAGCATGTGGTCTCTTGAATGAGTCCCAACAAAAATTCAAGTAAATTTTCTGATGTTTTCAGATCGAAACAGAAGAAATGAGCAAAAAATATCTTGTTAAAATAACAACACTATTAAAAATTTGGTTGTTATTGGTTGCCAGTTGTCATAGTAATCCAAGGCACTTTCTGTTTCTACACATTTTTCACTTGTATAACAATCAGAGACATCAGCTATCAGAGCATGCTATACAAGATTTGTAACTGTAAGTAGAGGTCAAAGAAGCTTCTGAGGTGGCCAAAAGCACTAAAATCAGACAGTGGGTATTGAAGGTTAATAAAAAAGGATTGCTATGAGGGGAGGACATGATTTTTAAAAATGTAATCACTGATATAAGAGAGGGTGGACATTCCTCCTCTGTTATTGAAATGAAACAGCCTACTATTAATAAAATACTATCCACTCTTATGGAAGGAGTTAATTTTTCATTTTGCTATTGCTACATAGCTAACATTAGCATTTACAGCTGTTTGCTTACTGGTCTAGAAGAAATGTTGTGAGTTTAGCATCAAACTTCATTCCTTTACTCACCAACAGCTGTCTCCAGACGTAGGAAGCAATGCAAATGTTAACGCCTGTCTCAATCACGCCTTTTCTTATATTGAAGTCAGCACAGTAACCAGGTAGCCCTGGCCCATCTCGTCACTTTCCGATAGTGACTCACTGCAGCCCCCAATCTGGTCAGAACGCAGCGATGACTGAAGCTCTTGTCAAGTAACAATCACCACCTCCTGCTCCTGGCAAGACACCACATTTAACAGC
>NW_019426811.1:0-2681 GCF_002814215.2 Seriola lalandi dorsalis
GACAACTGCTCTGAGACTTAGATTATGAAGAAACTCACTTGATCAAAGGTTTCGTGTTTTTGAAACATTTACCTCTGAGGCTATTTGGAAGAAAAGGGCAAATGTTGGTGAGTGTGACGGGATTAACTGAGCCATCAGTGCAGTCATTGAGTCATACAATTCTGCTGAATGTGGACTGGTATGAGCTCTTTTTGAAGAATGAAAATCAAACTTAAGCAATATTCTCACTGACAGAGGAGCCAGTGTTTTTAGGGATCAGGGGTCAAGTGGACACCCTGCTCCTCCTCCAGACAGACCTATCCGAGACAACAACCAGACCTGCTGGTGGGGGGAAGATGACAGAAAAAAGTGAGAGAAGTGAAAGCGACACAAGTTTTAATCCCAACAATTTACAGATTATGACAGGACTAAGCGGTTCCCAGGGTGAAGGGATAAGCTAATAAGGTTGAGCCTTTTTCACCTCATTCCCCTCAGCCCCTCATGTGAAAGCGGGGCAGTGAATGGATAGGTCATGACGCCATCATGTGATGAGTCCTGGAGCAGGGCCAAGGGGCTTTGGCCAGATATGATATCAGTTAAGATCCTGGCCCAAAGAGGCAAGAGTGGGGTCACAACAGTCACCAAAGCCGATTATGGCGCCCACGCCACCTAGAGTCCCCCTTGAAGGATTATTTTGACTTATTTAGGGCCAATTATCTGTTAATAATTCTTAAAGTGAGGAGACTTCTGACAGCATTTTGCCGCCATGGGGTGACTAATGAGAGCATTAAGTGGTGACCCCTCTATGCATCCTGTTCATGAGGATATTGGTTATTTACTGCAAGTTTCACTCTTTAGAGTGTTTGAACAAAGTGAAGGTGATAGCGGTACAACATCATGTTTAAATGGAGACTTGAGATATTGTGAAAATGAGGACTTGGGACCCAACTTGTATGCGTCTGTCTTGAGACAAAAAGGCAAAAGCTGAGACTTAATAAATATTGAAAAATACAGTGCTGTGCGTACTTTTTGAAGCTACAGCCAGCAGCCGGTTATCTTAGCATAAATGCTCTAATATGTTCATTAAGAGTTTTGAAGAAACTCTAAGGTACTGGAATGGCTAGTGATTGGAGAAGATATTGTAACTTGGGTAACACATTAATATTAACACAACTGATTCAACTGATTCTTTCAATCAAGGTGACGCAGGCTAATTAAGTGTTAACAAATTTTTAAGATGAGTATCTATCATTATTCCAAGATATGTTAACCCTGTTTTTTTAATAAAGAATATTGACCTAACTAATAGAAGAAGGGCCAAAACCAAACTTAGCCAAGACCCTGAACAGAAAAGGCTTCAAGAGACAAGCTAAGCAGGTAGGTTTTTTTTTAAATTTTGGCACAGCCAGGTTAGCTGTTTCCCAATGTTTCACTTATGCTAAACTAAGCTAATCAGGTGCTTGATTCAGCTGTTAGTGTATTTACTTTAATATTTTCCTGCCTTCATATCCAGCACATGGACTATATTCATTCCTGCAGCCGTGAAAATAATTAAACCTAATTAACTTTATTGACGTGCTAGTTTCTGCTTTAGTTTTACTTTTTCTGCTTAAGTCTCGAAGATCTGAGACTTGACTTGGAGCAGAAGACTTAAAAAAGGGCTTTGTCCTCTGTGGCTGGACACTGTGCAGGTGGTTTGAAGTTTATGATGAGTTCTGTGTTTTAAGTGAGTAATGGGGATGTTTACCTGGGCAACAGATGTTTGTGGGTTTAACATGAGGTTCTGGAAGGTTCTTTGTAGCACCCAACGTAGCTGGTGGAAGAAGGAGCTGTTGTAGGTGATGGTGCGGGATTTTGGACGTGAGATACACTCCTTATCCTGGACGATGCGGTCCAGCTCGGCTCGTGTGTCGCCGGAATAGCTGCAGTTCCTGTACTCCTCTATCAGCCGCTCCTCGATGCTCTGCCTAGAGCTGCTGAGCTCCTCAAAGTCCAAATCTGGCCATGCAATCAGGAGGAGAATGATGTTAATAAGGGAAATACTCAATACTACAACAGATGCTGATAATCACATTAAGCATTGGATTGAAGAATTTAAGTTGTGGACTTTTGAACCTCAAATGGAAGAAAATTGTTTTCTGACAAGAGAGCCTGATGAAGCAGATGTGAAATGTGTTACATGCTCTTTCACTTGCAGAAAACGTTAAAATAACATAATAAATGATAATAAAATAAAATCATCATTGCCAATTGACTAATTTGTTAATTGTTTCTAAACCCTTGTCTGCATAGAATAATATCCCTTGGGAATACTTGATAAAAACTAAATTATCTGTTTTTGCTCGCAAAATCATCAAGTAAGATTTGCAAGTTAAAGCACACATTATTTGTGCCAAAAATGAACAAGTTTACAAATTCATCTTATTGTGAAGGCAGAAGATATTAAATCTTGATTATAGTAATGATGGCTTTGTTTAACGATGGCGTTACCTTCAGAGCCGTGCACTTTGGTGATGGTTGTGCCAGTGAAGTCTCCATTAATAACATCCAGGAAGAAGTCAGCTGGGTTGTTGTGGGGCTCACAGGGATAGCCTGAAGCACACATCACAAAGATCCATGTTAAATATCGATAAATGCCCAGTGTTGTATAGATAGTGGCTATAGACTGTATATAAGATAGCAACATAGCTTTTTTTTGTCTG
>NW_019426812.1:0-874 GCF_002814215.2 Seriola lalandi dorsalis
TTTTTTTTTTTTTTTTTTACGTAGCATTTTGATTATTATGAACAGGAGCCTGAGCAACCAGAGTCTCCACTTTTGGAGACACACCAGTAACAGTGTGAGTTTCAGTGAGCATATCCTATTACCGAGATGACATCCCCCTGTGGTGCAAGTCTGCAAACCACCAAGGAGAGAAAAGACTGAAGGGCACAGTGCTCATATCTTAGGCTAAAACCACCAGGTAAGTAAAATTATTCTTTTTCTTTTTTTCTTTCTTTCTTTCTTTCTTTCTTTCTTTCTTTTTTTCTTTCTTTCTTTCTTTCTTTCTTTCTTTCTTTCTTTCTTTCTTTCTTCCCCTTGTTGAAATACTTATTCACATCAGAATCATCATGAGCATTCAGTCTCATCTTTGTTTCCTTAGACTTTTCTAATATGACTACATTGTTTTCTATTGTTTATTTATTTGTTACAACTGCACAGACATAGCTTCTTTCCAGCAGATACTAATACAGAACTCTGGGTTTTTACAATGTGGTGTTAAGTCTGTAATAGTTTTTCCACAATAATATAATAACAAGACTTTATTTAGTTATTGTGACAATGAAAAGTACATAATTCACTGGATAACTGAGACAGAGACATACAGACCAGGCATGAGTAGTTGTGGGTTTTGTGTACCGTATATATATATGTACAGTATGAGTCTGATCTAGCTGATCACCACTTACCCTTTCTTCCAGGTGATCCGGCAAAAATCATGACGACTAAAATAGATAGTCCTCCACCTTATGAGGAAGCAGTACACCATCCTAAGTATGGAAACTACCCCCACCAGCCACAACATGGCTCCTCTCTTCCACCACCTCCATCTTACAGCCCCAGTCCAGGCATGTGCCCT
>NW_019426814.1:0-783 GCF_002814215.2 Seriola lalandi dorsalis
AGACGTGAGGACCGGCCAACTCAAAGTATGTTATTTCATGACTGATGGGGTTCATCTGGAGGTTGGTGCTGTGTCTTAGCCAGCTGTTTGGTTGCTAATGTGGATGGGTGGTATCTGATATCATCAGCGCAGACAAGTAAAGCGGAAGTGGAATTGCCTGTATGCTCTGGGTGTGCTGACTGTTTGGTTTCTGACGTCACCCGTCTGTTTGTTGATACTCGCTGCCTAAGTTATGATTTTTCACATCATTAAAATCATGATTTAAATGGACTTACCAGAGAAATTTGGTTATATTTTACAATATACATATTTAGGAATAAAACAACTTTTAATAGTGTGTTTTTGCTGTCTAGCTCACTCTGAGTAACCCTGTGTGAGTTCTTGTGTTTTCCAGGGTTAAAGCCTCGAATTCTGTTGAATTATATCTTTCTTTTCTGATGTTCCATCAGATTCATGGGACCTGAATCAAACTTTTTGCAGTCATCATGACTCAGTCTGCAGTAATGCATTGTGAGTTTGCCAATTGTGAATTTGTGTGTGGGCGTGTGTGCATGTGTGCATGTGCAGAGAAGTTCAAGTCCAGCTATGTACTAAATCATCAGGTCAAATTATTTTTGTGCAGGTAAAACTGGATGGTGTTGGTCTGAATGCACTGGCTTCTATCTTGAGGAACCACAGCAGGTGCACAGAGCACAGATCTGTTTCAGTGCATGTAGAAATGTAACCCGTCTGCTACGCACAGTACATGACATGTGTCACATGTTGGCAGACCAGCAGGGATGT
>NW_019426815.1:0-920 GCF_002814215.2 Seriola lalandi dorsalis
TCCATCGTCCCTCGTCCATCGTCCCTCGTCCATCGTCCCTCGTCCATCGTCCCTCATCCCTCATCCATCATCCCTCATCCATCATCCATCCATGAGAGCAGGTTATGTAATCCAGGCAGAGTTCTGTAGTTCTGCAGTGCATATCCTCAGCTGCTTGTTTGACTTCATAAAGTCCTTCCTCTGACAAATACAAGTGTCTCTGTCATCTCGCATCACAACAATCTGACCAACCGATTCATCCGACTCACATTTACAGGCAGAGAAAAGATCCCTTTCTGTGGAGGCTTCCCTTAAAGTTCACCTGGGCGCACAGAGAATCTGGTTCAGTGAAGCTGCGTTTCAGCTGCGTCGCAGTACAGGTCTAAAAAAGTGCGGGAAAGGGTTTCTAGGTTGTGGGTTGTTTGGAGTTGGTGCCACTTTGTTAGAGTAAGAGTGTTCACTCTCAAACCTCGTCCACATCCATAAAAGGTGGATCCATGACGCTTAGTGAAGAAGATAGTGGTGCTCGGGTTTTAGATGATCCTCTCCTTGTTTCGACCTGGGCGGTGCCACGTGCCACCGATAACCACTGGTTGCACTCGATTGCGGATGTGTAGGACAGCTGCGGACACCACGGACATAGTGTCCATGTTTGTTTTCCAGCTCATGTGCAGTTGGTGTCCTGGTAAACAACGTTGTCCGCAGCGGAGCCTCACGTGCGCCCTCCGATGACGAAATGTTCACCTCGCAGATCCTAGCGGACCCTCGCGTACTTACAGACGCGGCAAGTAAAACGCTGGTTTAAGGCGACACCAGATCTCGGCTGCTTGGCCACCTGTTCACCCTCTCGCTCCCCGGACCGGGAGATCAGCTGGAGTCTGAGACCTTGGAGGCAGATTGTTCCATTCGTCTGTTCAGTTGAGAGTATGTGAACCAATGCT
>NW_019426816.1:0-2030 GCF_002814215.2 Seriola lalandi dorsalis
TGGAGGCAGGCGCTGCCAAGACGGTGACGGCGGAGCAGCTCACTCTGAGCTTCAAAACCGTTCTAATAGCATTCCCATCAGCCTCACCTGCACTTGGTGGTTTTCTAATTGGCGCAGATGAATTAAAACGACTTTGGTGAATCTAATGGCTTTACTTACACATGTAAAGAAACCAGAGCACTATAGAGCATGTGTGCACCAACCTCAGCTCACAGACAGCAGGTATTTCTGCTGCTGCAGTGGAGGCTGAGGGATCATGACTGTAACAGCTCAAGCACAGGAGGTGATGCAGCAGGAATATTTCTCCTCTGTGGATACGAATGACCTCTCCCACTAAGCTCTGTGTACCACACTGTCTTAACAGCTAAGAATACGCTAAAGGTTGTGATATGTTGAATGTGTGAACTTGATTGTTATGCTTAACAGTATAATGTATTCAATCAATAATTAATAGTAATTCTAATAATCTTTAGTTTGCATAATACCAAAGAGCAGCAACAGTGGTACCACCTTTGCTTCCTTTAGGGTTTCACAGTGCGGTTTGAAGTTTGAAACCTCCTAAAACCTAAAAGAAGGTTTTTCTGAAAAACTTAATTACTCCACCTCTGAAGTAAATACAAACATGAAAAAAAAACATTTGAGACCTTAAACTTTTGACTTTATTGTAAATTATTACAATCAATATATATTTGTTAACTCAGTTCAGTTCAACTTTTTTTTTTAAGTATTTTATTTTAAAATGTTGATGACCATCAGGATAAAACACAATGATTTACAATGAAAGCAAAAGGTTTAAGGTCTGAAATGGTTTTTATTTCATGTTTCTATCTGCTTCAGAGTAACGAAGGTTTTAGTCTGAGTCACCCGGAGTCTTGGCGAGCTGGTTAGCAGCTTGAAGTCAGTGTCTGAATCTTCTAAGTTGTTGTCTTTGTTGTTTTCATCGAGGTAACTGCTGTGATCAGCTTCAGTATCGCTCCGCTCGCACAAGCAAAGCACGACTTTAAAAACGTTTCTTTTTTTTCGGCTTAAACTGTAGGAAAAAAAAAAACGAATAAAAATACATTTCCCACAATCGATTTCACCTTCATGACACGAATTTCACCACATCACGAGGAATGTCTTTGATCACGTGTCTTAAAAAAGTCTAAATCATATACGACGAGTTTACGTCTCATCAGGTATCAAGGGTTTAAAGGAGTATTCCAGCGATTTAGCGCAGATTTCTTTTAAAAACATGGTGAAAAATCAAAATCTACCTGCCCACATTCCTCAAACTTCACACCCCCAGTTTCTAACTCCATCTCAAGTCTGAAGCACAAGTTGAGATAACCTTGATGATGTTTTTTTTCCCCGTCCATCAGGCTAATTGCTTTTCCTCACAACAAGTGAACTGAGCGTCGTGTGTTGGTGCAGTCCCCCTTTAGGTTGCAGTTCAGTCATTCAGCATGAAAAAACTGGATCTTTTTCTCTGTCCGTTGAAATTGTCTGCAACTCCTTTTGTCGAAAGCAAACAGTGATTTAAGTTTGTCTGCTGCGAAGCATCTGTGCTGTACATTCATGTTTTCTACTACAATGGAAAACCTTTATAACACTCTCCTCTCTGTGTTGCTTTACAGTCGGAGTGTACTCCAAAGAAATAGGATAGATTAATAGACTCAGACGTGTCAGACATCGCCTGTGTGATCGTGTACTCGGCAGCATCGCCTATTAATCCCAAATACAAAACTGTCAGATAATCTGTGGTAATAAAACAACAGAGGATGTATTTGCAGAGCTGATCCACAGTCTTTGCCAGCCCCTCGCTGCTGATGCCAAACACCGTCCCCGTCTCTCTGCAGAAATGAGTGCTTCTCTACTGGAGAACATCAAGTGCCTTATTTAATTTGCAATATTGATCTTTTTCCTTCTTGAATTGTTTGATGCTCACCACCATGAAGAGACGACAAAGTGCAATCTAATTGATTTGGCTCAGTTAGGAACAGAGGTTGACTGAGCTTGTTGCGATCAGAGGACAAGCGATGCTGAGAAGC
>NW_019426816.1:2259-2352 GCF_002814215.2 Seriola lalandi dorsalis
CCCCCCCCCCCCCACATCCTAATGACAATTTTATGGGAAACTTCATTAGGCGGCGGGATGTCGAACCGATAAACATCAGCTCATGTTAATCGG
>NW_019426817.1:0-1824 GCF_002814215.2 Seriola lalandi dorsalis
ATTATACTATGACTTTTTTATGACTTTTTATGCCTTAATATACTATGACTTTTTTATGCCTTACTATACTATGCCTTTTTTATGACTTATTATACTATGAAGTTTTTATGCCATAGAGTAGTTTGTTTTTATGCCTTACTATACTATGACTTTTTTATGTCTTACTATACCATGCCTTTTTTATGACTTATTATACTATGACTTTTTTATGACTTTTTATGCGTTACTATACTATGACTTTTTTGCCTTACTATACTTTGACTTTTTTATGACTTTTCATGACTTATTATACTATGACTTTTTTATGCCATAGAGTAGTATGTTTTTATGCCTTACAATACTATGACTTTTTTATGACTTTTCATGCCTTACTATACTATGACTTTTTTATGCCTTACTATACTATGACTTTTTTATGCCTTACTATACTATGCCTTTTTTATGACTTATTATACTATGACTTTTTTATGACTTTTCATGCCTTACTATACTATGACTTTACATGCCTTACTAAACTATGACTTTTTTGCCTTACTATACTTTGACTTTTTTATGCCTTACTATGCTATGCCTTTTATATGATTTATTATACTATGACTTTTTTATGACTTTTTATGCCTTACTATACTATGACTTTTTTATGCCTTACTATGCTATGCCTTTTTTATGACTTATTATACTAAGACTTTTTTATGACTTTTCATGCCTTACTATACTATGACTATTTTGCCTTACTATACTATGACTTTTTTATGTCTTACTATACTATGCCTTTTTTGTGCCTTATTATACTATGACTTTTTTATGCCATAGAGTAGTATGTTTTTATGCCTTATTATACTATGACTTTTTTATGACTTTTCATGCCTTACTATACTATGACTTTTTTATGCCTTACTATGCTATGACTTTTTTATGCCTTTTTATGCCTTACTACACTTTGACTTTTTTATGCCTTACTATGCTATGCCTTTTATATGATTTATTATACTATGACTTTTTTATGACTTTTTATGCCTTACTATACTATGACTTTTTTATGCCTTACTATACTATGCCTTTTTTATGACTTATTATACTATGACTTTTTTATGCCATAGAGTAGTATGTTTTTATGACTTATTATACTATGAAGTTTTTATGCCAGAGTAGTTTGTTTTTATGCCTTACTATACTATGACTTTTTTATGAGTTATTATACTATGACTTTTTTATGACTTCTTATACTATGACTTTTTTGACTTTTTATGCCTTAATATACTATGACTTTTTTGTCTTACTATACCATGCCTTTTTTATGACTTATTATACTATGACTTTTTTATGACTTTTTATGCCTTACTATACTATGACTTTTTTGCCTTACTATACTTTGACTTTTTTATGACTTTTCATGACTTATTATAATATGACTTTTTTATGACTTTTCATGCCTTACTATACTATGACTTTTTTATGCCTTACTATACTATGCCTTTTTTATGACTTATTATATTAAGACTTTTTTATGACTTTTCATGCCTTACTATACTATGACTATTTTGCCTTACTATACTATGACCTTTTTATGCTTTAATATTTTTAAGACTTTTTTATGTCTTACTATACTATGTCATTTTTTGCCTTACTATACTATGATGTTTTTATGGCTTACTATACTATACATTTTTTTAAACATTTTTTGCCTTAATATAATATGACATTTTTTGCCTTACTATACTATGACATTTTTATAACATTTCTTGCCTCACTATTCTATAACATTTTTAGCCTTACTATACTATGACATTTATATGTCTTACTATACTATGATGTTTTTATGGC
>NW_019426818.1:0-1858 GCF_002814215.2 Seriola lalandi dorsalis
TTTTCATATTTTGTCCATTGTGAACTCATTGGGGTTTTATGTAATATGACATTCCTGTGCTGATGTTTTTCTTGTGTTTTAGTGATTTTTACAGCAGTATGCAGACATCCACTCAGCAGGACCTCTTCAGCCTTTTTCTTGGACCACTGACTGTGACCATCATAGCAGCCAGAAAATCTTCAGGCCTGTAATGAGCTAAAAACGAACAGAGAAGTTGAAACAAATGTGGTGTCGCCATAGTCCGTGGTTCTAGCTCAATCTCCAATTCAAATCCCTCAGTCACAGTCATGCTGAGGGCATTTTGGACAGTGAGCAGGTTGTTTAGAACCACGACGGAACCGCAACGTTAGAGGAAAGTCCTGTACCTCGAAAAATTTATAAGAAAAAAATGTGATATTTATTGTTTTTGTAGCATCATTTGTAGCATTTGTTCCATCATTTATCTTTCCTTTTGGTGAGAGTCGGCCTCTCCTCAGCTGGAGAATAATAAAATGGATTTGGGGGCTTAGGTGCTAAAGCTGCACATTGACTGAAATACAAAGTGTCAGTCCATAAGGCATGGGTGCAGAACGCATCTCATCACGACCCTGTGTGTATGTCATCTTAATTGCATGAACAGATGACATTTTTCTAAGATAGGCACAAGAAAATGAAACCCCATAACTGATAGCCACCTTTTTTTTTACAGCAATTGTCATTCAGTGCATTTGCATTCTGCAAAGTAATTACGTTTTTATATAGTGGTTTATTCTTGTTCGTCTAGAGTTTCATAGGAAATGATGCGTGTGCATACTGGATGTGATGCAAATGTGACCTTTATTAAAACGTCGTGACCTGATGAAAAGAAAGCGATAAACAAATACAGCAGTTGTATTTCTGACAAATTGTTCAAGGTATGTTGTCGCCCCCAATACCAAGACAGTACATGTTGGTTTTCTCATTTGTCACATGTCTGTATATGCTAGCTTACAGCATCCAAATAACACAACCATGTATTTGTTCTGGTGTATCTATTTGGAGGCACATGTTGTGTTATTGCTGTAACTTGCCAGAGGGCTCGTCCGGGATTTGAACCCGGGACCTCTCGCACCCGAAGCGAGAACCATACCCCTAGACCAACAAGCCGTGAATTTTTGGTTTTTATCTCTAGAAAAATTTCAATTTCTGAGCTGAGCTGTAAAACAGAACACAAAGTTTTTACAAAGAAACCTTACTAAGACAGTTCACGTTGGTTTTCGTTTTCATTTGTCACCCTTCTTCATGTGCTAGCTCGCAGCATCCAAATAAAACACCCATTTAGTCATGCTGGTAGGTCTGCTTTGACATATATTGTTAATGACAAACGGTGCATCATTCCAAAGGGCTCGTCCGGGATTTGAACCCGGGACCTCTCGCACCCAAAGCGAGAATCATACCCCTAGACCAACGAGCCTCCGAATGCTACACTTTATCTCAAGCAAAATCTGAATTTCTAAACTGAGCTTTGAACCACAACACAAAGCCTTTCCATCAATATGAATGGATCTCTGGGAGATTTGTTATTATAGTGAGGAAGTCACTTAAAGCTTCTTTAGTATCTATAATGTGACGTTTTATTTAAAGAGATAGTTCAGGTTTTTTGACAGAGGGTTGTGTGACGTACTCATGAATATTCGGTATATTACCCACAATAGATTCTGTTCAGCGCACTCCCAGTTGTTAGGAAAGCTGACCAGCACAGTGGCAGAGCTATGTGCTGCTGTGCACAAGGCCACGAGAAAACACATGTTTTAGACACTTTTAAAAACACCCACTGAAATAATCCAATATCTGTTTAAATATCCGCTCCATGTGGAATATTTTCAGTGTTTTATCTTCC
>NW_019426819.1:0-1706 GCF_002814215.2 Seriola lalandi dorsalis
TGTAGGAATTAGTTTGTAATTTGAGCTTTTTTATTCTTGCAGCTTACATCACACGCTGTTGTACATGATGTAATGATGGGCATCGTTTGAGAAAGATAAGGTCATCACATGACTCACTGTCACAAGGTGAGGAGCCCTGGAGAGAGATCAGTTTCTCCTGAACCTCAAGTTCTGTTAGTAAGTTATATGATAAGTTTATGGTGCTACAGTGACTCACTATCGCCTCCTGAGGAACAAAGTGTTACGAGATGAGACGGCCTGTTCAGCACATCTAGCACCGGTTACACAGTGAACCTTTTTAAGGCAATCTGCAGTCACTTATTCCTGCCCCATTAACCCCATCACCGTTCTGTTCAAAGAAATGCATTTTATTAAGAGTTGCTGTTTATTGGGTGAACTTTAAAAAAAGGGCTGATTTGTTTTAGCATTTGTAAGTGTCCTTGACTTTTAGTTTTGATTCATATATATGTATTGGGTGAACCTGGATGGAACTAATGCAGTATAATGGAACAGGCCTGCAGTAAATCCTCCATGAGGATTATAATGTTCAGTATTTACTGAATCAGTTTGAGAAGTGTTGGTTTATTTTAATGGTCATTGTGGAGGCTGTGATGGTAACTGTAAGTGTAAGTGTTTAAGTGTAATACACTGAGCAGTATTCCTAATATTTTGTCAAATCTAATTCCTATAAATGGGATGGACAAAATATTAGGAACACCTCTCAGTATAGGGTTCATTTATATACATTGGTGTGAGTATGAGACCACTTTCCCATGTGTCCCATTCTAGTGTCAGTTTCATTTACAAAGGAGAATAAAAGGAGCCAATAAAAACAACAACAACAATCAATCTCTAGATCCTGTATTGTTACTGTTGAAGGACGGACACATTTAAACATTTCTATCATGTTTGTTGTTGATTAAAGCAGACATTATAGTACATTTATTTAATTTTGAATAATGAGGAATACTTCAGCGTTTCTGCAACTTAATTTGCAAGTCATGTTTTTCACGATTTTATTTTAATGGTGAATCTGCTTCTTCCTGTCAACAGGAATAATAACACTTGAAAATTTGCCCCAGTCAAACACAGCATTCTTTCCCTTCTAATGAACATATGGTAGCCTTTTTTATATTTAATAGAGGATCTTAATCACAAAGAAATCTTGTCTAATTGAGTTACTCTACTGAATGAGTTTTAGTTTTCCAAATATTTGTGTTTCAGATTATTAGTAGAGTTTCCTGAATCCAGTGACTGCAACTCTAAATGTATGTGGTTACATTTCAATAAAAAGCAAACAATTAGATCCAGTATTTAGTGTATTTGAGCACACGAGTGAAGTAAAGCTCAGTTCTTTTAGTATCAATTTATTCTTTTAACTGGTTACAAAAGGAAAAAAAAATAAAAATTTGGCAGTAACAAAACAAAACCGTTTGGTCATAGTGAACCAAAGCTTCTGTTGTACAAAGTAGTTTAAATAAAAAGGCAGCACTAGCTGACCTTCAGTCATTCATAGTCCAGCTAAAGAATATCCAGAAATTAACAGCTTTTCTCTTTAAGTGCTAATAAAACTACGGTTATATCAGTTTGATACTTTTAAGTATGATCTGTAGAATTGGTCTATACTGCAAATACAAAGTGTGGATGAGCATATTTGCATTTTCCCTACATTCCTACCTACAACATATTACGATCTCCTTCACCTT
>NW_019426820.1:0-2095 GCF_002814215.2 Seriola lalandi dorsalis
GCAACGTCAAAGAGCGTCATGGACCCGCTGCAGGAGTACCAGTGGATCGTCGTCTTCGGCGCCATCGCCGCCATCTTCACCGCCTTTGGCATCGGAGCCAACGACGTCGCCAACGCCTACGCCACCTCGGTGGGCTCCAAGGCGCTCACCATCAAGCAGGCCTGCTTCCTCGCCGTCATCTTCGAGTTCGCCGGCGCCGTCCTCGCCGGCTCGTCGGTCGCCGAGACCATCCGCAAGGGCACCGCCGACTACAAGTGCTACTCGCAGACGTACATGGACCAGGCGATCCTGATGTACGGCAACCTCTGCGTCGTCGGCGCGGTCGGCATTTGGCTCCTCATCGCCACCAAGTTCGAGATGCCCGTCTCGACCACCCACTCCTGCGTCGGCGGCCTCGTCGGCATGGCCATCGCCTCCAAGGGCCCCGCCTGCGTCACGTGGTACAAGGACCCCGACCCGGACAGCGCTAAGTACCTCCCGGGCGGCATCACCGGCATCGTGCTGTCGTGGATCTTCTCGCCCCTCCTCTCGGGCCTCTTCGCTGTCGCCCTCTTCGCCGTCGTCCGCTGCGTCGTCCTCCGGTCGCAGAACTCCTTCATGCGTGCAATCAAGTTCTACCCCGTCCTCATCTGGCTCGCCATCTGGATCAACACCTTCTTCATCATCTCCAAGGGCGTCAGCAAGAAGGTCTGCCCGAGCAAGACGAACATCTGGATCTGCTCCGGCTACGACTCCGACCTCAAGGAGGGCGCCGAGAAGGACGCCGCCGGCGGGAAGCTCTCCAAGGACGACTACCCCGGCAAGGTCAACGGCTGGGTCGCCTTGGGCTTCTCGTGCGGCGTCGGCCTCTTCTTCGCCGTCGCCCTCATCCCGCTCTACCTCGCGATCAAGAAGCGCGTCGAGGCGGAGTTTGCGGACAAGGACACCGAGGCCGGCGAGGCGGAGGAGGCCAAGGAGGAGGCCAAGCCGCCCCCGGAGCCGCCGACGACCTTCTCCGGCAAGGCCCTGGCGGCTATCTCCTACTCGATCAACCGCAACGTGCACGACGTCAAGAAGGAGGAGACGGACGGCGTCATCACGGCGATCCACGACAACGCCGAGAAGTTCGACCCGAAGACGGAGGCCGTCTTCAAGTACATCCAGATCTTCACCGCCATCTGCGACTCGTTCGCGCACGGCGCCAACGACGTGGCCAATGCGATGGGCCCCTTCATGTCCATCTGGACAATCTACACGAACATCGACACCTTCGAGTTCGGCAAGGGCGCCAAGAAGACGGACCTCGAGAACAACGACCAGTACTGGATCCTCGCCCTCGGCGGCGTCGGCATCGGTCTCGGCCTCCTCCTCTACGGCTACCAGATCATCCAGGCGATCGGCGTCAAGCTCGCCGTCATCACGCCGTCGCGCGGGTTCGCCATCGAGCTCGGCGCCGCCATCGTCATCATCATCGGGTCGTACCTCGGCATCCCGCTCTCGACCACCCACTGCCAGGTCGGCGCCACCACCGGCGTCGCGCTCCTCGAGGGCGGCCGCGGCGTCAACAAGTGGGTCCTCGGCAAGACCGCCTTCGGCTGGATCATCACCCTCATCATCGCCGGCATCCTCGCCGGCATCCTCACCGGCCAGGGCATCCGCGCGCCCCTCGGCGGCGCCATCAACATCGCCGGCTGCTCGCCCAAAGTGTGGACCGACGACCACCCGTCCGAATGGTGCGACACGACCGACCCCACCTGCGACTACGAGGGCACGCTCCCCGACCCCAACTGCTATATCGACTCGCCGCAGTACATCTTCCTCGACCGCGAGTGCCCCACCTTCATCGCGAACGGCCCCCCAGCGCCGCCGCCGCCGCCGCCGCTGTCGTAAAGGGATTGACGGGAGACTGCATGCCGCCGGCATGAGACCAAAGTCCTCGACGCATGCGAGCCTTCTCGTAGGCTAGCACACGCACAGGCGCGGTTAGTCGCGCACAGACAGTGATCGAGGTGTTTGTTCGGGTCGTTGGTTTTATTACGTTCTGCTCCTGGCTCCTGCCGTGGCGCGGATGTGCTTCCCCTGTGGTTTCATGTCGTAGAGTACCAAGCCAGTTATA
>NW_019426821.1:0-623 GCF_002814215.2 Seriola lalandi dorsalis
AAAAAAAAAATGTCGTTCATAAAGCTTTTGGAACATCAAGTGTTTTTACTTTTCTAATTCGCTGTGTTCAAACCAATTAGCATCTAACGCGTTCTTTTTCTATTACAGCTGAGCTCCCTTGCATGTCGTATTCAAGAATATGTGCGTGAGGCTCAAGAAGCACACACACACACACACACACACACACACACACACACAGTTTGAGAGCTTTGATTAGGCAGACTGTGGAGTGTATTAGCGTGTGATCCTTTGAAGGGAAAACATGAAAACGTTTGTTGTGCTTGCAGCAAAGGTTTGTTTGGTGCTGTCGCTCGACTTTGCTCCGCAGGGCCCTCGCAGTTGGTCGGCTGTTTTGAAGCCGTTATCAAATAAGATTCCTCATCTGCTACTTTCCTTTAGCACCAGATTGGCTTTAAGCTCTGTTGAATCCTCTTCCACTTCATTATGTGCGTAGGTTTCTTCTTGAACGTCCCGTTGTATGTGTGTTTGTGCATGCATGTTTGCTGAATATGTTCATTTTCGTAATCTGCACGTCTGTGCGCATGTGTCCATGTCTGTGTGCATCGTGTCGTCTACTCAGGTGTGTGTGTATATGTGTGTGTGTGTGTGTGTGTGTGTGTGTG
>NW_019426822.1:0-1467 GCF_002814215.2 Seriola lalandi dorsalis
AAAAATAAATACAGATGTGAAAGATTCACATCGGGAGATAAGAAAAGAAAATAGAAAGGGACAAAAACAATAGACCAGACATAGTTTGAGAGCACTTCAGAGAAAGAGTTTTTATTTACATTTGAAAAAGTTATGTTGTAGACTTTTATATGGAAATATTTTTTTGTGATAACAGGTTGAAAATGAAATGATTGACCAGTGTGTAGATTGTGGATTACCTGAACAAGAGGACCACAGTATGTCAGACTGGGTAACAAGGGGACTGTTCCAGCTCCGTTCCTGTTCACCCTGTATACGGTGGACTTTAAATACACCTGAGTCCTGCCACATCCAGAAAGACTTGCATGACACAGCTGTTGTGACGTGTATCAGGAACAGGCAGGAAGAGGAGTACAGGGATCTGACGATGGCCTTCAGGGAATGGAGCAACAAGAACTGCCTCCTTCTGAACTCCTCAACACCAAGGAGAGTGCTTCTAGTGTTCTGAGTGACAAGGATAGTGACAGTCATCCTTCGGCCTCACAGATACATAGTTACATTAATAACTTGTGATCTGTTTCGGAGAAGAAGAGGGAGTAGTATGAGGAAGAAGAGGGAGTAGTATGAGGAAGAAGAGGGAGAGAAGGAAGAAGAGGGAGGGAGGGACAACACTGATTTGTGATATATTTGTTTTTATTTATGTATTTATTACTATTTATTTCAGCTTGTCAGTGTCAACTGACTTGACCAAATTAAACATATTCACAAAATGAGCCATGCTGTGTCTTGTGTCATGCTCTGTCTGTGTATGTTCCTTTTGAAAAAGTTAGTATTTTCCTGGACCCAGTAGTGTGTGGGAATGGCCGAGAGCAGTGAATGTCTCTCACTGATTCATTTATTCCATCCTGTCCACATAGTCAGGTTGTCCACCGGGGGACTGATCCCTCTGGTTGCCAGGAACTGTTATTTATATGGTCATTTGTTAATGGTTAGGTTCTGGTAAAGGATGATTAGAAGTCCCCACCCACCCAAAAATCCCCTTTCTCACTCCAAGGGTTTCTGAAGAGTTGCCTGCCCCGCTCTTACCTAAACCTGGTGTCTGATGCCAGAAAGGCAACGAGGACGAGCCCGAAGTCAGCTTCGCTTTTCTGTGCGGGAAGTTCCGCTTCCGGGTCATGGGCATGACTTTGTTTACATATAGTTCCGAAAGTATAGGGAACCACGGTCCTTATTCTATTTAGACCGCAGTGACGGTCAGAGTGAGAGTGAGGGGGAAACAGGTCCACAGTTTGTTTAAATGGATGGATCGATTCTGCTGCCAGAAAATCAATGAATAAGAACAGCTGCAGGGAACAACCTGTTTGGGGCATGTGCGGACACGGAGAGTGTCACGGGATAATTAGTCACAGTCATTTTAAATAGACTCAGTTTCACTTCTTCACTCCGGCTGACTGGCTGCACGTAGGTTCACAGGTAAGACCCGCTCTT
>NW_019426823.1:0-1903 GCF_002814215.2 Seriola lalandi dorsalis
CTTTTTCATGACTTACTATACTATGGCATTTTATGACATTTTTATGCCTTACTATACTATGGCATTTTTTTTTTTACATTTTTATGCCTTACTATACTATGATATTTTTTGACATTTTTATGCCTTACTATACTATAATCTTTTTTGACGTTTTCATGCCTTACTATACTATGGCATTTTTTTGACATTTTTATGCCTTACTATACTATGACTTTTTCATGACTTACTATACTATGGCATTTTTTGACATTTTTATGCCTTACTATACTATGATGTTTTTTGACTTTTTTATGCCTTACTATACTATGATGTTTTTTGACATTTTTGTGCCTTACTATACTATGACTTTTTCATGTCTTACTATACTATGGCATTTTTTGACATTTTTATGCCTCACTATACTATGATGTTTTTTGACATTTTTACGCCTTACTATGTAGTTCTCATGCCTTACTATACTATGGAATCTTTTGACATTTTTATGCCTTACTATAGTATTATGTTTTTTGACATTTTTATGCCTTACTATACTATGACTCTTCATACCTTACTATACTATGGAATTTTTTAACATTTTTATGTCTTACTATACTATGGCATTTTTTGACATTTTTATGCCTTACTATAGTATGACGTTTTCATGCCTTATTATACAATGACATTTTTATGCCTTACTATACTATGATATTTTTTAACATTTTTATGCCTTACTATACTATAAACTTTTTTGACGTTTTCATGCCTTACTATACTATGACTTTTTCATGACTTACTATACTATGGCATTTTTTGACATTTTTATGCCTTACTATACTATGATGTTTTTTGACATTTTTATGCCTTACTATACTATGACCTTTTCATGCCTTACTATACTATGACAGTTTCATGCCTTATTATACAATGACGTTTTCATGTCTCACTATACTATGGCATTTTTTTTACATTTTTATGCCTTACTATACTATGATGTTTTTTGACGTTTTTATGCCTTACTATACTATGACTTTTTCATGCCTTACTATACTATGGCATTTTTTGACATTTTTATGCCTCACTATACTATAATTATTTTTGACATTTTTACGCCTTACTATGTAGTTCTCATGCCTTACTATACTATGGAATCTTTTGACATTTTTATGCCTTACTATACTATTATGTTTTTTGACATTTTTATGCCTTACTATACTATGACTCTTTATACCTTACTATACTGTGGCATTTTTAGACATTTTTATGCCTTACTATAGTATGACGTTTTCATGCCTTACTATACTATGGAATCTTTTGACATTTTTATGCCTTACTATACGATAATCTTTTTTGACGTTTTCATGCCTTACTATACTATGGCATTTTTTGACATTTTTATGCCTTACTATACTATGACTTTTTCATGACTTACTATACTATGGCATTTTTTGACATTTTTATGCCTTACTATACTATGAGGTTTTTTGACTTTTTTATGACTTACTATACTATGATGTTTTTTGACATTTTTATGCCTTACCATACTATGGCATTTTTTGACAATTTTATGCCTTACTATACTATGATGTTTTTTGACGTTTTTATGCCTTACTATACTATAACTTTTTTATGCCTTACTATACTATGGCATTTTTTGACATTTTTATGCCTTACTATACTATGATGTTTTTTGCCCTTTTTGTGCCTAACTATACTATGACGTTTTCATGTCTCACTATACTATGGCATTTTTTTTACATTTTTATGCCTTACTATACTATGATGTTTTTTGACGTTTTTATGCCTTACTATACTATAACTTTTTTATGCCTTACTATACTATGGCATTTTTTGACATTTTTATGCCTTACTATACTATGATGTTTTTTGACGTTTTTATGCCTTACTATACTATAACTTTTTTATG
>NW_019426824.1:0-544 GCF_002814215.2 Seriola lalandi dorsalis
AATAAAACAGAAAAATACAGAAAAATATATAATTCATGTTTATGCACTGGGGCATTCTTTAAATCTTGGCTACTTTTTCTTTACTTTACATACATCTGTTTACCTGTTAGGATGACTCTCATTTAACTGCCTTGTGTTTGTCTGAGCTGCAACTTCTCTCTCATTCAGGCACAATCTTCCTCCAAATATCTACATGTTTGTATTTAAGGACTGGTCAATTGATATGCAGTCAGATCATAATGGGGAAGGTGCATTCGAAAAGTGAACCAGCTGTATATAAAACATGCCGCCAGTAAAAATATCAGTTAGACCAGGAGTTCTGGTTCATGTTTAGTGCTACATGTCTGGTGTTCAGAGGGTCAATAGTGTGAGGAATAAAGGTAAGGGGTAGTTTGCCATAGCAAGACACTCAAATGGTTTTCACTTCAGCTAAGTGGTTGACAAATAGATTGCATCGCTGGTCAGTGCTGGGTGTAACTAGTTACACCCAGCACTGATCTATTGACTTGATCACAACAATCACATAAAGAGGTCTAACAAAACA
>NW_019426825.1:0-1416 GCF_002814215.2 Seriola lalandi dorsalis
TTTTTTTTTTACGTTTTACGCCATACTATACTATGACGTTTTTTGACATTTTTATGCCATACTGTAATTTGTCATTTTACTCCCTTCCATACTATGATGTTTTTATGAACTTTTATGCCTTAATACACTATAATTTTTTTTGACATTTTTATTCAATACTATACTATGACGTTTTTTGACATTTTTATGCCATACTGTACCATGATTTTTCTGAAATCTTTAAGCCTTACTATACTTTGTGATCCTATTCCCTACCATACTATGATGTTTTTATGAACTTTTATGCCTTAATAAACTATCATGTTTTTTTACGTTTTATGCCATACTATACTATGATGTTTTTTGCCATTCTAATGCCATACTGTACTATGACGTTTCTGACATTTTTTAGCCTAACTATGCTTTTTTGTTTTATTCCCTACCACACTATGATATTTTAATAAACTTTTATGCCTTAATACACAATCATGTTTTTTTTTACATTTTATGCCATACTATACTAAGACCTTTTTTGACATTTTTATGCCATACTGTACCTTGACTTTTCTGACATTTTTAAGCCTTACTATAATTTGTCGTCCTATTCCCTACCATACTGTGATGTTTTTATGAACTTTTATGCCTTAATAAACTATCATGTTTTTTTGACGTTTTATGCCATACTATACTATGATGTTTTTTGCTATTCTAATGCCATACTGTACTATGACGTTTCTGACATTTTTTAGCCTAACTATGCTTTTTTGTTTTATTCCCTACCACACTATGATATTTTAATAAACTTTTATTCCTTAATACACAATCATTTTTTTTTTTACATTTTATGCCATACTATACTATGACCTTTTTTGACATTTTTATGCCATACTGTATTATGATGTTTTTGACATTTTTAAGCCTAACTATACTTTGTCGTTATATCCCTTACCATACTATGATGTTTTTATGAACTTTTATGCCTTAATACACTATAATTTTTTTTCGACATTTTTATTCCATACTATACTATGACGTTTTTTGACATTTTTATGCCATACTGTACCATGATTTTTCTGAAATCTTTAAGCCTTACTATACTTTGTCGTCCTTTTCCCTACCATACTATGATGTTTTAATGAACTTTTATGCCTTAATAAACTATCATGTTTTTTTGACGTTTTATGCCATACTATACTATGACGTTTTTTGACATTTTTATGCTATGACGTTTTGGACGTTTTTAAGCCTTACTTTACTTTGTCGTTTTACTCCCTAGCATACTATGACGTTTTTATGATCTTTTATGCCTTAATAAGCTATCATGTTTTTTTGACGTTTTATGCCATACTATACTATGACGTTTTTATGACTTTTTATGCCTTACTATACTATGTCCTTTTTATGACTTTTTATGCCATACTATACTATGACTTTTTA
>NW_019426826.1:0-517 GCF_002814215.2 Seriola lalandi dorsalis
ATAAATTAATTTTAACCTTGTTTTTAAAAAAAAGTTTTGTCATAATCTCTTAATCTCTTATCATTTTAATTAAGATATATTTTTTACTTAATTTCTTGAATTATTATTTTTTATTTTTTTTAACTATCTGAGTCATTTCACCTTGTTTACACTGGACTGGAATAGGGGCAAGCCAGGAGTTGTTTTGCTGAGGAATGCAGAACTGTCTCGGCCAATTTAAAGTGGCTGTTATCCTCAGGCTTACTGCTTAGCCTTTAGCAGTGAAATATATATATTAAAAAAAGCTGTGTAAGTGGAGACAAACTGTCACACTTGGGTGATTTTATATTCTAAGTTAAATTGAGGGATTACATGGCAGCAGGTTCCATTTGTGTTGGGCAGATGAAACTGTCAGTTCAAGCCGTAAAAGTTGCTGAAAATAAAAATAAATTAACGAATAAACTAATTTGGAAAATTCTTTTTCCAACTAGATCAGCACTGAAAATCAAGCACTGTACCGAACTGAAAGCTGGTCCCT
>NW_019426827.1:0-1509 GCF_002814215.2 Seriola lalandi dorsalis
TATGACATTTTTATGATGTTTTTATGCCTTACTATACTATGATGTTTTTATGATGTTTTTATGCCTTACTATAGTATGATGTTTTTATGCCTTAATGTACTATGACGTTTTTATGCCTTACTTTACGATGACATTTTTATGATTTTTATTATGCCTTACAATACTATGATGTTTTTATGATAGTTTTAATACCTTACTATAGTATGATGTTTTTATGCCTTACTATACTATGAAGTTTTAATGCCTTACTATATTATGACATTTTAATACCTTACTATAGTATGATTTTTTATGCCTTACTATACTATGATGTTTTTATGATGTTTTTATGCCTCACTATATACTATGACGTTTTTATGACATTTTTTATGCCTTACTATACTATGACATTTTTATGATGTTTTTATGCCTTACTATACTATGATGTTTTGATGATGTTTTTTATGCCTTACTATATTATGATGTTTTTATGCCTATGACATTTTTATGATTTTTTTATGCCTTACAATACTGTGACATTTTTATGATTTTTTTATGCCTTACTATACTATGATGTTTTTATGATGTTTTTTATGCCTTACTATACTGTGACATTTTTATAACGTTCTTTATTCCTTACTATAGTATGACATTTTTATGCTTTACTATACTAGGATGTTTTTATGACATTTTTTTATGCCTTACAATATTATGATGTTTTTGGATGCCTTACTGTACTATGAGATTTTTATGCCTTACTATACTATGACGTTTTAATGCCTTACTATACTACGACATTTTAATACCTTACTATAGTATGATGCTTTTATGCCTTACTATACTATGACGTTTTTATAACATTTTTTTATGCCTTACTATACTATGCTGTTCTTATGATGGTTTTATGCCTTACTATACTATGACATTTTTATGATTTTTTTATGCCTTACAATACGATGTATACGTTTTTGATGCCTTACAATATTATGATGTGTTTGATGCATTACTGTACTGTGATGTTTTTATGCCTTACTATATGATGACATTTTTATGACATTCTTTATGCCTTAGTATAGTATGAAGTTTTTATGCCCTACTATTCTATGATGTTTTTATGATATTTTTTATGCCTTACTATACTATGACATTTTCATGATTTTTTTATGCCTTACTATAGTATGACGTTTTTATGCCTTACTATACTATGACATTTTTATGATGTTTTTATGCCTTACTATACTATGATGTTTTTATGATGTTTTTATGCCTTACTATAGTATGATGTTTTTATGCCTTAATGTACTATGACGTTTTTATGCCTTACTTTACGATGACATTTTTATGATTTTTATTATGCCTTACAATACTATGATGTTTTTATGATAGTTTTAATACCTTACTATAGTATGATGTTTTTATGCCTTACTATACTATGAAGTTTTAATGCCTTACTATATTATGACATTTTAATACCTTACTATAGTATGATTTTTTATGCCTTACTATACTATGATGTTTTTATGATGTTTT
>NW_019426828.1:0-1228 GCF_002814215.2 Seriola lalandi dorsalis
AAATGCCAAAATTTAACCTTTCGGGCTCGTTGCCAAAAGGACCAAATATGGACATAAACACAGATCTGGATGCTCCAGATTTGAGTCTCAAAGCTCCAAAGATAAAGGGTGGAATTGATGCCCCTGACATGGACTTACCAAACATGGACCTTAAAGCCCCAAAGTTAGACATTAATACTCCTAACATCAACATTGGCTCACCCAAAGGAAAGATGAAGATGCCCAAACTGAAAATGCCTAAATTTAACCTCCCAAGCCTGAAAGGACCTGAAATTGACGGAAACTTAGATGGTCCAGACATGGATATTAATGCACCTGATTTCAACCTTAAGGGCCCTAAAGCTGACTTAGATGTTGATTTTGCTGGTCCATCTGGAAAATTCAAAAAGCCAAACTTGCACATGCCAGATTTTGGGTTCTCTGGTCCAAAGTTAGATGGCCCTAAGTTGGACCTAAAATCACCAGACCTAGATATCTCTGGTCCCAGTCTCAGTGGTGGAATAAATGCACCAGACCTAAATTTGCCTAAGGTGGACCTCAAAAACCCAAAGCTAGATCTCAATACCCCAAAGCTCAATGTAGACATGCCATCTGGTAAACTGAAAATGCCAGAGCTTCATGCCCCAGACTGGGAAGTTAATGCTCCCTCTGGCAAATTGAAAATGCCGAAATTTAACCTTTCGGGCACATTGCCAAAAGGACCAAATATGGACATAAACACAGATCTGGATGCACCAGATTTGAGTCTCAAAGCTCCAAAGATAAAGGGTGGAATTAATGCCCCTGACTTGGACTTACCAAACATGGACCTTAAAGCCCCAAAGTTAGACATTAATACTCCTAACATCAACATTGGCTCACCCAAAGCAAAGATGAAGATGCCCAAATTGAAGATGCCTAAATTTAACCTCCCAAGCCTGAAAGGACCTGAAATTGATGGAAACTTAGATGGTCCAGACATGGATATTAATGCACCTGATTTCAACCTCAAGGGCCCTAAAGCTGACTTAGATGTTGATATTGCTGGTCCATCTGGAAAATTCAAAAAGCCAAACTTGCACATGCCAGATTTTGGGTTCTCTGGTCCAAAGTTAGATGGTCCTAAGTTGGACCTGAAATCACCAGACCTAGATATCTCTGGTCCCAGTCTCAGTGGTGGAATAAATACACCAGACCTAAATATGCCTAAGGTGGACCTCAAAAGCCCAAAGCTAGATCTCAATACCCC
>NW_019426829.1:0-490 GCF_002814215.2 Seriola lalandi dorsalis
GGTCAAAGGTGTAACATTATTTCTGTTAGTCTCAGAAAACTATATTGACATGGAAGTTAGCTGATATAAGCAAGTAAACCATGTAAGCAAGTAATACTTTATGCATAGAACACCTTTTCGAAAGCTGGGTTACAAGGTGCAGTACAGTAAAAACATATAAGAAATCCATAAAATACGACATAATATAAAAACAATAAAAGCTAAATCACACATTACATGAAGTGCATCATTTCACAACGTCACCCAACGCCGTCTTTTGTTATTGTTTTTATTGAGAGACGCCTACAGAGGGGTCGTGATCTTTTCCTAAACATACAAAGTAGTTTTTGTGCCTAAACCTAATCAAAGTTTGACCGTTTTCAATGGTAATAGCATGTTTATCATTGTTAGCATGATGACGAAGCTCCAGGAACATCTGCTGCTGATGAAGGTCTGGTACGCTTGGTGTTAGTGTGCTTGTATGGGTTGTTTCGGAGGGTATGGACAAACA
>NW_019426830.1:0-3455 GCF_002814215.2 Seriola lalandi dorsalis
ATAGTTCACTGGAACTCTATTTTTGTTAAAACTGTTTTAAAAATTCATTTACTTTTTATTTATATATTTTTTCTGACAATTTCACATATTCTTTTTGAAATACATATTTGATTTGGACATACAAAATCCCGGCATAAAAGACTGATATAATGTTAAAAGAAAGTTAAAGGAATGTCAAAAAATGTTAAGAATGTTAAAAGACGGTTAAAATAATGTGAAAAAGAACATTAAGAATGTTAAAAATGACGTTAAGAACATTAATTATTTTAAAAATAATGTTAAGAAGAATGTTAAGAAGAACATTAAGAAGGTTAAAAATAATGTTAAAAAGAACATTAATAATGTTAAAAAGAATGTTAGGAAGAATGTTAAGAACATTAAGAAGAACATTGAGAAGAATGTTAAGAACATTAAGAGGAATGCTAAAATACTGTTTAAAAGAACATTAAGAATGTTAAAAAGACTGTTCAAAAGACTGTTAAAAATGTTGTTAAAAAGAACATTAAAAATAATGTTTAAAAGAATATATTTTTCAGTTCAAGAAATTGTCACGGAAGATGAGAATATGGAAGGTTATCAAAGGCTGATATTTCAAAGACAGCAGGCTGAATCTGTAATGGGTGTGCAGGAGCAGGACCCAAATGCAGCACTAAACCAGGCAGCAGTTAGAAGTGATCTTTATTAAAGACAGTCAGCAAGGTAACTGAACAGGTATAGACAGAATGCATAGGGGGGCAGAGTAGGCAGCAGGTAAGGTAATGCCATCAGCACTCAAGGAGATGAAGGGGCTGTTGCAATTACCAGGGCAGAGACGAAGAGAGAAAAAGCTGTGAAAAAGCGCTGGAAAGTCTAGAAGGTAGGCAAAGACAATCTGGCAAGGAGTGATTCCTAAAAGAATGGAATAGATGAAAAGTTGTCATTTGTAATTCCACATTCTCATTTGGTTGGTCTCATGGTCAGAGGCCAAAGGTCACGGCAGCCAAGTTGACATCACCTCCACATGTTCCATGTGACACAAGGTAAGATGTTATCTCGAAAGTGCAGGAAGTGGTTTCTGCAGGATCTTAGACATATTTTTGCAAAAGGTTTTTGTGTGAAATCTTGGTTGTAAAAGAGGCGTTTTGCGTGGCTAAGTAACATGCTAAAGTGCTAGCAGTACCGCTAACCCACCGCGTCATAATAAATTGAAATCTTTTCTCATCTGTTAATGGATGGACATTTGGAATTTGAAGGTGACAAGTAGGGTAAACTGTGGAGCAGTCAGAGTGAAAGAAGCACCCATTTAGCCTTGTCTGTTTTCCGTTCACCTTTCACCAGATTATGAAGCCCAGATGACATGTCCATGTGCCCGAATCACCCTGGTGGTAGGTCCCCGTGGTACTCAGAGACCGAGCCCGAGCCCACTGACAAGTTCCCACATAAGCTCCAGTCCAAGCCCGAGCCCACCGAGGAGACTTGTTGGTGGACAACAAGTCTCCTCCGGGGACCCAGACCAAACCCTCTGACAACCCTAAGCCTATTAAGGTTCTCATTTGAAGAATTTAGAATTTTGCAATTCTCATTCCACATTCTCATATGTAAAATTTGGTCCCATATTAATAAATGAAAAACTGGAATTCCCAGATTTCAGATTCCAATCTATTAATACCTGGATTATGGGTCTATGACTTAGTTTGGGCAAAATGTGCATTTTCATCCAAATGAGCTGGAGGGTGTGAAAGCCCTTGAGTCCCACATGTTGACAGTGAAGTAGAATCAGCCTGAGGCAGATAATGTTGACTTTGGAGAAGGAGATGGAATATGATAAATGATGTAGAGCTGCAAGAGACAATTCGGGGACAGTCGGTCCCGCGTCCCTGGCCATTTGCGGCCCTGAGTTACAGCCCTCCAAAGTCATGAGGTCGCCCCCTTTTTATAGATGAAGAGAGTAGATGAAAATTTGGAATCAGTACATTCCATATTCTCATCTGTTAACATGGCGCCAAATTTTACAGATGAGAATGTGGAATAAGCGAGACTGTGATGCCACATTCTCATATCGAGGCTGTTCCATAGTCACATGGTCACAGAGGTCGTAGGTCAGTGGGAGCCATTTTGACTTCATCTCCATGTGCTCTCCAAGACACAGGTAAGATGCTCTCTTAGAAGTTCCATTTCAGGCACATTTTAGCCCGTTTGAACAGTGGTAACTGGTCACAGGTGTTTCATTAAGAGCTTAGACAAGTTTTTAAGAGCTTAGACAAAGTTTTTGTGTGAAATCTTAGTTTTAAAAGGGGGAATTTGATGTGGCATTGAACATGCTAAAGTGCTAGCAGTAGCCCTAACCCGCAACGTCGTAACAGATTGAAATCTGGAATCGGCCGATTCCAAATTCTCATCTGTTAATGCAGTATACTAGATGGAAATTTGAAATTTGAAGGTGACAAGTAGCGTAAAGTGTAAAGAAGTGAAAGTGATTAGAAAAAATCATAGGCATTGTCCGTTTACCATTCACCTTTTCCCAGTCTCTGAAGAATGGACGACATGTCAGCAAACCCCTTGCAGTTCCGGTCCCGGACCGAGCAGACCACCGAAGGCCCACTGGGGACCCTGACTGAGCTGACCGCCGGTGACCCTGCAGGAACCCAGCCCGAACCCATCGCTGGGTCCAAGACTGAGCCAACCGCTGGTGACCCTGCAGGGACCCTGACCGAACCCACCGGCAGGTCCCAGACCGAGCCCACCGCGGGTGACCCTACGGGGACCCAGACCGAGCCCACCGCCGGGGACGAGGCAACGTCCCATACTGAGCCTGGCTGAGCCAAAAGCGTTTCCTCCAGAAATTGAAAGATACAAATGGTGTGTGGTTGTTTTCAGGAGGGTTTTTGGATGCTTTACAAGAGCGGGGTATGTTCCTGTTGTGCAGTTAAGCCACTTTTCGTTTGCCTGGCTGTGAAAAGTTTGAAAATAAAGGTTCTAATCATGTTTTCTGTTTTGAGAAAGAGTTGTTGAATTATGGTCTTGAGTTCTGATCATATAAAAAAAGAATAAAATGTTTGAGAAAGTAATGTTTGTTTTTCTTTTCAGTAGTTCCAATCCGCAGTCTCTTCATTCCAGATTCTCATCTGTTACAATGGGACCCATGTTAATACATGAGCACAGGTGGCAACATCAGTATAGGCACATGTCATGATGAGTTATCAAGTCAGAAAAAACTTCCAAATTCTCATCTACCATGATGCCCATAGATGAGAATATGGAAGTAATTTCAAAGGCTCATATTTCAAAGACCAAAGCAGACAGTGGGCTGAATCCTAGTTAATTTGGAAGCTAATAGAGGGCTGCTTCCAACAGGATCAGTATAGGCACATGTCATGATGTGTTATCAAGTGAGAGAAAAAAATCCAAATTCTCATATAATGTATGTGGTACTTGAGAATTTGGAAGTCCTTGAAAGGCTCATATTTCAAAGAAAG
>NW_019426831.1:0-1558 GCF_002814215.2 Seriola lalandi dorsalis
CACACACACACACACACAACGATCACACATAGGTGCACAAAACAAAACGAAAGCAGCTCACAGCCAGAACAAACATAACAAGATAAAGTGATAACAGAGTAATAATGAGAAAACTACATAACTTGTCATGTGAAAAATGTCACAACTGTTTAAATATAAAGTGAAAAGAAACTGCCACACAATGTTGACTGCATCACATGAATAATGCTGGAAAAAAAAGAACATTTTTCACATTTATTAGCAATTTAAACTGCATTACATTATACACAACTAATGTAGCTTCAATTCTGATTGAACCTCAAAAACTGAGGGCTCTTTCATTAGGAGATTTATATATGAAAGGAAAAGGAAAATGTTTTTACAACACCAGACAACCTTTAGAGTGAAGTTACAACCGGCTTTATATTTAAAGCACATAGCTCTCATGTTCAAGAGGAGAAGGCATTGAAGTATATATGTGTAGAAGGTCCTGTGTTAAATATGTCGTAAACATCTTGCGTTGGAGTAGTTAACAGGTCAGAGGTAAAGCTGACATGGAAACTTCACTGCCGTCTTTGATCTGTCTCCTTAAGAGGCTGCCCTGAGGCTGTCCGGAGGAAACTAATCATTTGGCAGTTGATTTACGTCGTGACGAACACGAAGCTTTGGGAAACCCTCTGTGCTTGTTTTTCAGTGCGAAAAACACTTATGTAATTTCCAGGACCAAAAATAAGAATTTCCCTCTTTCACTAAGTACCGTAAGTGTTGGATGTTGTTCCACCTCAGGGCTTATCTGGAGACAGGGAGGTGATGAGTAACTAGTTTTCCTCTCTCATGTAATCTGAGGATGTTAAATGTTACCTCAGACTTCATGTTCCTAAAAAGGGAACACTTGGCCAATGTTCGAACTTATTTCCATGCATTAGTCATGAGAGTTACAGTACGACGTCCACCACGCATCACAATGATCTCTCTATCCTTGCAGCAAATACTGGACAGGCCAAAAAAAGGCCAGACAGCTCAGTCAGCCACCAGCGTTTAGTCATGTTCTAAAATCACAGATATTAATGCTAATCAATTCATGCATCAGTCGATCCACAAGAAATTAGTCGTCTATGTTTTTTATCATCAAGTTTGTTGGTTCCAGCTTTTCAAATGTGACAATTTGCTGCTTTTAGGACAAGGAAATATTCAGTAGACACTTTGACTTGATGTAAAATCATTTTATGTACCTTAAAATTCACACTTAAGAACCTTGTTAACGTGAGGGTCTGGGTTCCTTGGATTTTAGTGAATCCAAATCCTTTTGAATCCCTTAAATCGAATCTCATTAAGTACAGGCTCCATCATTTGCAAGTGATTAGAGTGATCAATAACTACAAGATCAAAGATTCAGCTACTAAATGAATCCACATCCAATCAGCTGATCATCTCTCCAGAGAAGAGTCTCCACTGTTGAACTACAAGTTCAGTGACGGTCGTAGAGAGATGCAACAGAGTTGATCATCTTTTCACTCACACTCTGACAATCTTTGACAGAGTGCGGTCAGCGACTTGGAGAGAGCACATCAACCAACAG
>NW_019426832.1:0-1481 GCF_002814215.2 Seriola lalandi dorsalis
ACATCAATACTGAATATATATGTGCTTTGCAACCCACTGCCATATAATGGTGTTATACAGACCCTTTCCAAAAAATTTGAATATCATGGAAAAGTTGTTTAATTTCCATAATTCCATTCAAAAAGTTAAACTTTCATAGATTATAGAGTCAGGGCCCACAATTTAAACGATTTCAAGTATTTATTTGTTTATTTTTACATAATTTGGGCTTCCAGCTCATAAAACCCACGAAAACAGGAATTAAAAAAATTTGAATACTGTGAAGAAATCACCATTTACTTCTCAGTTTTTGCAGAAAAAAAGAAAGAAATTAGGATCACATCAAATCAATCAAAATATGGTACTTTCAAAACGATATATCAATTTTCAATACTTGGTTGGGAATCCCTTTGCCTTAATCACTGCCTCGATGCGATGTGGCATTGAGGCAATCAGCCTGTGGCATTGCCTAGGAGTTATGGAAGCCCAGATTTCCTTGATGCTTGCTGTCAGCTCTTCTTTGCTGTTGGGTCTGGTGCCCCTCATTTTCCTCTTGAGAATACCCCATAGATTCTCAATGGGGTTTAGGTCCGGCGAGTTGGCTGGCCAGTCAAGCACTGTGATGGTGTGGGCATCAAACCAGGTTTTGGTGCTTCTGGCAGTATGGGCAGGGGCCAGGTCCTGCTGGAAGATGAAATCTGCATCTCCATACAGATCCTCAGCAGAAGGAATCATGAAGTCCTCTAAAACATTCAGGTAGACTGTTGCGGTGACCTTTGATTTAAGAAAGCAGAGTTTACCAACACCTGCACCGGACATTGCACCTCAAATCATGACTGACTGTGGATATTTCACACTGGACCTCAAGCAGCTTGGGTTCTGTTCCTCACCCGTCTTCCTCCAAACCCTTGGACCTTGATTCCCGAATGAAAGGCACACTTTACTTTCATCGGAAAAGAGGACCTTGAACCACTGGCCAACGGTCCAGTCCTTCTTCTCCTTGGCCCAGTTGAGACGCTTCCGACGTTGGCTCAGGTTCAGAAGTGGCTTGACCCGAGGAACCCGACAGTTGTAGCCCATCTCGCGGATTTCCATTGATATGCTTGGACACAGCACTCTGTGAACAGCCAGCCTCTTTAGCTATGAACTTTTGTGGCTTACCCATCCTATGGAGGGTATCAATGATGGTCTTCTGGCCAGTTGTCATGTCTGCAGTCTTCCCCATATTGAACTGAACTCAGTTTAAAACACTCAGTTTAAAACATTCATGCCCTGCAAAATTTGGGCTGATTTCTTCACAGTATTCTAATTTTTTTAATTCCTGTTTTCGTGGGTTTTATGAGCTGGAAGCCCAAATTATGTAAAAATAAACAAATAAATACTTAAAATCGTTTAAATTGTGGGCCCTGAATCTATAATCTATGAAAGTTTAACTTTTTGAATGGAATTATGGAAATTAAACAACTTTTCCATGATATTCTAATTTTTTGGAAAGGGTCTGT
>NW_019426834.1:0-447 GCF_002814215.2 Seriola lalandi dorsalis
AAACACTTTTTTTTGCTGCTTTTCCTTTTCATGATTTTAATTTTCATTTATCTTGAATAATGTGGGCGATTGAACTGTTGGTAAGGCAAAACAAGGCATCACTTTGGGGAGTTGTGAGTTTTTACAAAACAAACTATCAATCGATTAATCAAAAAAATAATCAGCAGATTGATCCATAATGAAAATAATCATTAATTGGAGTCCAAAACAAAATAGTTAAAATCAGCTCCAACTAAACAAGCTACTAAAGTAAAATGCAGCTTCCATATTAATGCATGAGTAATACAAATTTGATCATACAATATTTAATACAATGACACTCACATGTCTCTATATATATATATAGATATAATTACATTAGTAATTATATTAATTATATATATCATATAATGCCAACATTAAACACAACACGCTGTGATGAAATATGACAAACAACACTACATGCGA
>NW_019426835.1:0-441 GCF_002814215.2 Seriola lalandi dorsalis
GGTGAAGCACAAAAAGCATATCCCACAAATCAAAAACAGAACCACTTAATGAAACTTGACCTGTTTAAAGTAAATAAGCCCAAATGCATGTTTGAGGATAATTCTAGTTTATTAGAACTTGGGTTTTACTTTTGTAGTTTTGCTTATCATTGTTATTAGTGTAGCGTACATACCTGAGCCTGGCATCAGTCACAAGCCATTAAGGAAGTTCATTATAAGGACATGCAGAGTTACGGACCCACAATTGACACTTTGTGACTCTTCCCACCATCAAACTATCAGATTGAGATTGTGAAATTAAATATCTAACTGTTCTCTAACTCATGAGATGTTCTTATGCAATAGTTTAATCCCAAACTTCTATCCCGTAGAATGTTTGAAATGTAACATGTAGATTTTAGGACAATGTCCTTCATGTGACCATACTGTCAGCATCCTTCA
>NW_019426836.1:0-462 GCF_002814215.2 Seriola lalandi dorsalis
CTTATTTGTTGAACTAATATTCCTACTGACAGCAATCTATATTGTAAGAAAAACACCTGTATACACACGTTGCTTAAAAAATGACAACTGAAAGCAAAATGACCATAAAAGACACTACCTCTTTCCCTGGTTTCCCTTACCCACTCTGTTTTTTAGTAGTTGGATTGAAGTACTGCATGTGTGCTGAACGTTTACCTTTGTATATTTTATAGTTGATTTTATAGATCACCATTAATGTTTCAGCCTCATAGCACCAGTTGTGATCTTAAGGGAATAACATTGTAATGCAATTTGAAAACAATATGTTTTTGTGGAACACAGCCTGGTCGGTTTAAAAGCATGGGCTTCGTTCATACTGCTCACATGAAGAGCTTTATATCAACATTTTAATACAATACTAAATCCTATATATATGATTTGAAAACAACATTTTAATTGTTCCTAATAATGTGCAGACCAGAT
>NW_019426837.1:0-454 GCF_002814215.2 Seriola lalandi dorsalis
ACTTCTTTTAACTCAAAACATGATATTTCTCTAAACTTAACCAAGTTGTTTTTGTTCCTAAACCAAACCAAACTATGACTGTTCCGCAACCTTATTACTGGTACCAGTCCAGTACGCCTGCCGCTGGTACGCTCCTATGGCTCATATCCAGGGGGACAAACGACCAATATATAATTAAATTGGATGACTTGTTGGAAATACAGGATTCACATTTTAGATGAAAAAGTCAGATTATTGCATTACATTGATCTTCCATCCAGACTTTGAGTTAAAACAATTATGATACAGTCACATCATACCTTACTCACCAATAATATCAGTAAAGAATGGACTCTGGATGCAATCCGATTAATCTTTGATGTATAAGGGTGAGACTCACCAATATCAAGCTGATTTTGTGTGGAAGATTATACAGAACTGATACTGCAGTTCTGCTGAGCCGACAAGACTGTTT
>NW_019426838.1:0-1029 GCF_002814215.2 Seriola lalandi dorsalis
TTATACTATGAACTTTTTTTTATTTTTTCAAGTCTTACTATACTATGACGTTTTTTGACATTTTCATGACTTACTATACTATGACGTTTTTTGACATTTTCATGACTTATTATACTACAACGTTTTTTTTTATTTTTTCATGTCTTACTATACTATGATGTTTTTTTTTATTTTTCATGTCTTACTATACTATGACGTTTTTTTGCTTTTTTCATGTTTTACTATACTATAACTTTTTTTTGACGTTTTCATGTCTTACTATACTATGACTTTTTTTTTTACTTTTTTCAAGTCTTACTATACTATGACATTTTTTGACATTTTCATGACTTATTATACTACGTTTTTTTTTACGTTTTCATGTCTTACTATACTATGACTTTTTTTTTTACTTTTTTCAAGTCTTACTATACTATGACTTTTTGTGACGTCTTCATGTCTTACTATACTATGACGTTTTTTTTACTTTTTTCATGTTTTACTATACTATAACTTTTTTTTAACTTTTTTCATGTCTAACTATACTATGACGTTTTTTTTTATTTTTTCATGTCTTACTATACTATGACGCTTTTTTTGCTTTTTTCATGTTTTACTATACTATGACGTTTTTTAAAATTTTTTCATGTCTTACTATACTATGACGTTTTTTTTTACTTTTTTCATGTCTTACTATAGCATAACTTTTTTTGACGTTTTCATGTCTTACTATACTACGTTTTTTTTTGACGTTTTCATGACTTACTATACTATGACGTTTTTTAAAATTTTTTCATGACTTACTATACTATGATTTTTTTTTTTCATGACTTACTATACTATGACTTTTTTTTTACTTTTTTCATGTCCTACTATACTATGACGTTTTTTAAAATTTTTTCATGACTTACTATAATATGACTTTTTTTTTTTTTTCATGTCTTACTATACTATGAAGTTTTTTTTACTTTTTTCATGTTTTACTATACTATAACTTTTTTTTTTTTTTTCAAGTGTTACTATACTATGACTTTTTTTTTTTTTTTTTTC
>NW_019426838.1:2049-2433 GCF_002814215.2 Seriola lalandi dorsalis
TTACGTTTTCATGTCTTACTATACTATGACTTTTTTTTTACTTTTTTCATGTCTTACTATACTATGACTTTTTGTGACGTCTTCATGACTTATTATACTATGAACTTTTTTTGACGTTTTCATGTCTTACTATACTATGACGTTTTTTTTTATTTTTTCATGTCTTACTATACTATGATGTTTTTTTTGCTTTTTTCATGTTTTACTATACTATGACGTTTTTTAAAATTTTTTCATGTTTTACTATAGTATAACTTTTTTTGACGTTTTCATGTCTTACTATACTATGACGTTTTTTGACATTTTCATGACTTACTATACTACGTTTTTTTTTGACGTTTTCATGACTTACTATACTATGACGTTTTTTAAAATTTTTTCATG
>NW_019426839.1:0-496 GCF_002814215.2 Seriola lalandi dorsalis
ACACACACACACACACACACACACACACACACACACACACACACACACACAAAGGGAGCGATAGAAACTTAGGATAAACAAATACACAAGGGAGGGAAAAATGCAGGCGAGCACAAGGAAAAAGAGACATAGTCTGCACATAACACTTTCAAACACTCCTCCCACTGCTGCCCTGAGGATTTCTAGCTATATTCATCTTTTCAGAGTGGGCCGCTCCGACAAAGTTGAATGTTAAATGTGAGTCCAGTGTTTGCGTGCCAGCAGCGCTGATGATGATTCGGGCTGTCCAGAGAGGAGGCAGGCCGCTGTCCTCTGCAGGTGTGCGTTTGATTCATACATCAACAGTCTGACGCTGACTCACCTACATGAAGAAAAGCCACACGGCTTCCAGTGCTGTTTGAAGCTGAGCCAAAGTAAAGCCCAGACTGTGATCTCCCATTTTCAGCAGGCTGCTGGGAGCGTTTGATTTCAAAGGCCTCCTCTTGTCTCTGATGTA
>NW_019426840.1:0-768 GCF_002814215.2 Seriola lalandi dorsalis
CTTATTTCTGTGCCCAGCTTGTGTTTGAGCTTGTCTGAGAACATTCACAATATGAAAACATCACTTTAATTTTTAATATTAATAGATTGTGTTATTATTAATTTGAAACTACAGTTCCCACAGTGGCTGCAAACATTCTTTACAGACTGAGGTCGAGACCTTCCACTGTTTGTTCTTAAAGCATCGCCCTGACTGTTCCATAACTTTAACCAGGTGTTTATTGTTGTAACCATGACGTTCTCTCACTACTTCACACTGTGACAGCGGACTCCACATATTAAAGTTGTAGCAACAGGCTCAGAATCACTTCACTCTCTCCACTGGTGTCACTACGACAACAGGCCCGTTTACAGTGAAGCGCTCTGAGGCAGCGGAGGAGCGACACATACTTACACCTCCACCAGCTGATCTGACAAACACCATTTAACCTCCGTGCACGTTCAGTGGGACAGAGATATCAAAGAAATTAAAGATTAAAAGCACATCTGCTTTTCCACATCTGCATCATCCCTGCATCACCCATCATTCACATTTAATACCTGAAAAGACAGAAATCAACAACCCAAGACAAGAAACAACCAATATATGAAATAACGAGGAGGAAAAAGAACGGACACACAACAAGTTTAGTTTGAAGTAGATGTTAAGTTGTAATTTAAATCACAAGGGATTTTCACTGAGCTGCTCTTCAGCAGAGAAACGATGCAGCTGAATCTGGTCGACTTTGGTCTGTAATACATTTTCATTAACACAATTTATAGATTAATG
>NW_019426841.1:0-497 GCF_002814215.2 Seriola lalandi dorsalis
AACCATGTGTTTACATCCTGCTGGCTAATCTCTCTGGATCTGATACCCCACCCACTCACACACCTGCAGCTCAGGAGGTGACGTCGTTTACCTCGCTCGCTGAAGGCCAGACGAGCAGTGCTTTTCTCAATGACCCTCACCCAGACAGGCTTTGTCCCAACGGCTGCTTTTGTCCTGGTATGGAATGGTACAGCTGCATGACTGGCAGCGCAATCACGGACCAAGTCGCAGCAGATGATGATGATGATGATGATGATGATGATGATGACGACGGACTGAGGAAAATGTGAGATTAAGTTTAAAAAAAAAAAAAAAGAAGTGTTGGTTATTTTAGTTGAGTTGGGAAGGATGTTCTGGAGCAGCGGGACCATTGTTTTGATGAGAGCGGGAAGCGCTAAATATGGCGAGGAGCAGCAGGGCAGCACTGTTGACAGAAACACCTGCTTAGTCCCGCCACCTGGACAGGAAGACTTTTACTGTAAATACACACTGTCCAT
>NW_019426842.1:0-1293 GCF_002814215.2 Seriola lalandi dorsalis
TACCTCAAACTTTGAATTAACTACAATACACATCCAAAACAACACTTCAAACTAATGGACGCCTAAGCGTCTAAATGCAGAGGACCCATTGGAATCTTTTGGAGGAGCAGAGGCCAGGAAATCCTACACTGGGATCCATAACTGGGTACAAACTTCAAGGTAATGCTACCCATCCCCACTCATCTCTCTCTGTCTGTCTGTCTCTGTCTCTCTCTATCTCTCGCTCTCTCTGTCTGTATCTCTCTATCTCTGTGTGTGTCTGTCTGTCTCTATCTCTCTCTGTTTCTCTGTCTCTCTCTCTCTCTCTGTCTGTCTCTCTCTCTCTCTCTCTCGCTCTCTCTCTCTCTGTCTCTCTATCTCTGTGTCTGTCTCTGTCTGTCTCTCTCTGTCTATCTGTCTCTGTCTCTCTCTATCTCTCTCGGTCTCTGTCTATCTGTCTCTCGCTCTCTCTGTCTGTCGGTCTCTGTCTGTCTGTCTCTCTCGCTCTCTCTCTGTCTGTCTCTCTGTCTCTGTGTCTCTCTCTGTCTGTCTGTCTCTCTCTCTATCTCGCTCTCTCTGTCTCTCTATCTCTGTGTCTGTCTGTCTGTCTCTCTGTGTCTCTCTCTCTGTCTATCTGTCCGTCTCTCTCTCTATCTCTCTCTGTCTGTCTGTCTCTTTCTGTCTGTCTCTCTATCTCGCTCTCTCTGTGTCTGTCTGTCTCTCTGTCTGTCTGTCTCTCTCTGTCTCTCGCTCTCTCTCTGTCTGTCTGTATGTCTGTCTGTCTCTATCTCGCTCTCTGTGTCTCGGTCTCTCTCTCTATCTCGCTCTCTCTCTCTCTGTCTCTCTATCTCTGTGTGTGTCTCTGTCTGTCTCTCTCTCTATCTCGCTCTCTCTCTGTCTGTCTCTCTCTATCTCGCTCTCTCTGTGTCTGTCTGTCTGTCTCTCTCTCTCTGTCTCTCTATCTCTGTGTCTGTCTCTCTCTGTATCTGTCTCTCTATCTCTCTCTCTCTGTCTGTCTCTTTCTCTCTGTGTCTGTCTCTCTCTCTGTCTCTCGCTCTCTCTCTCTCTGTGTCTGTCTCTCTCTCTCTGTGTCTCTCTCTCTCTCTGCCATGTGCTCCATTGCTCATAGCTGTGTAGGACAGCCTAAGTCAAACTTTACCTAAGTATCTCTCATATCACTGCTAACGCTTTCCCTGTCGTGTCTTCTTGCAGGTGACTGTCTGGACAAATCCGGGGACTCGTTCTGCAACACCAAATAATAAACTGCATTTTGCTTTTATTTTGAAAAAACAATGTGTCTGTTGGTCAACTGCT
>NW_019426843.1:0-412 GCF_002814215.2 Seriola lalandi dorsalis
CACCTGTAAGAGGGTGAGACGGCTGCTCCGCCCCAGCTTCGGCCAATCAGAAGAAGTTGGGCAATTAAGGAGGCCTGAGTTAACATTGCCTGTTTCAGTCAGAGCAAAACAAGCAGTTTGAGATAAATAAATAATATTTAATATAATGTAAAAAAAAAAAACTGGGGCTCTTACTTACTCATTGAGAAATCTGGATCAGGCCTTGTGCCCCACCCACCACCTGCTTGCTCCAGGTGGACAGGTGAAAGAGCAGAGAGTATGAAGATGGTTAGAGGAGGAAACATCAGAGAGACTCAGCCACATGTTTGAGCCTGTTGTTTGTTAGCTTGTAATTGGCAATGGCTGACACAGTGTTAGCGGTTGTGCTAATGCTAACTCTCTCTCTCTCTGTACCGACAAGATTTCAGGTTTA
>NW_019426844.1:0-2535 GCF_002814215.2 Seriola lalandi dorsalis
ATTAATAAAATAAACTCAATGATGGAAGAAATTGGCATAGTAGACGTTTGGAGAGAGTTTAATCCAACAGGCCGTGACTACACTTACTTCTCCGCACCTCAATCTACTTATTCAAGGATTGACTATTTCTTTGCATTTAAAAGAGAACATTGAGAATTCAGTCATGCAGGGGGCGGAGCTGTTGTAGTGGGCGGGGTTGTGGTTGTAGGTCTCTGTAGAGAATCACCTGGTCAGGTCACACAGCCGGCTTTAGACAGGCGGTCGCCGTGGGCAACAAGCCTCTTCTCAGTGACAGGTCTAAACCTAGTCTACGTCTGGACCTCCTCTGCTCAAATCCTGATTCTATAACTGTGACGGCGTCTGAGAAAATCTCCAAACACACAGTTTGACTGTGAAATGATCAGAGGGAAAGTTAGAAGAGTGTGGTCCTGCACCTGACTGTATTCTCTCAGTCAGCCAGCAGGTGGCAGCACAGCAGCTTCAGGTTGTACAGCTACACTACGTCTTTGCAGTCTGACCTTTAACCTCACGGCAGGAGAGCAACACAAGAGTCGCAGCAGCCACTGATCACAATCTGCTTTATTGCCAAGTAGATAAAAGAATTGAACTTTGGTGTTTTGGTGCGTGACGGTCGCAGAGCGAGTTACTGCAGGTCAGATATCAGGTCTGTGTGTGTCAGGTGTGTTCCTATAGTCACAGGTGAGTAGAGGCAGGTCTGTGTGTCAGGTGTGTTCCTATAGTCACAGGTGTGTAGAGGCAGGTCTGTGTGTCAGGTGTGTTCCTATAGTCACAGGTGTGTGGAGGCAGGTCTGTGTGTCAGGTGTGTTCCTATAGTCACAGGTGTGTGGAGGCAGGTCTGTGTGTGTCAGGTGTGTTCCTATAGTCACAGGTGAGTAGAGGCAGGTCTGTGTAATCATCAGATCAGCTGCAACAGGTTTCACTCTCAGCGCTCAGTCCCAGCTCTGGTTACCACAGAGCTTTGTTATGATTGGCCAGCACGGCGACCAGCATGCAGCGTTCACGTGAGAATTAAGGATGTGTAAACAGAGAGGGGGGCGGGGCAGACACACCACTTGTCTCCACTGGTGAGGACTGAGGAGCGTGTGTGCGTCTTGCATTGTCGTGTAGTTTAACTATGAGTGACACTAGAAAGCGAAGCAGCATCTGGCTGCAGTTTAAAGATATCGGGAACAAAAAAGCAGAGTGTCTTCACTGCAAAACGAAGGTCACTATAAGAGCAGGTTCCACCACAAACCTGCATAGACATATCAGAACTGTCCATCCTACAGTGCAGTTAGAGGAGAGAGGACAAGCCAGCTCTCCGTCTCCTGGTCCTGCTGTGTCTCACTCTGTTCTGTGGATGTGTTTGAAGTTTATTGTTAATTTGTGCAATAAAAAAGTTGAATTGAAATAAACAAATGTAAGAGTGGTTTTGTCACAGAATTAGGCAAGTATAAGGTCTCTCATAAAACACTGAAAGCAAAAGGGTTTTCAACACATAAACCATGATTTCTTTGCAAAGTTAAGGTAAAATACAGGCACAAAAGATCCTGAATAAAGAACCGGCTCTCGGAAAAGAGGCGAACTTCCCATCACTAGTCCTTACACCACCCTTTACTACAGACACACACATTTCAAACACACAAAGACTGAGCTGATCCAACTGGTTGTTAGACCTGAGTCTGAGTGTGGAGGAGATGAAGGTTTCACCTCCTGAAGAGAAACCAGACTCCAACAGTGTGAGGGAAGAAAAACCTGATCAAATCCTTTTCACTCTTACAATTCAAACACTCATTATATGAAACAGTCTATAGTCTGTGCTGGATACTGGACAGTCTCAATGTGGAAATATCATCTTCAAGTCTGAGGTACAGCGAGTCTCCATGACAACCGCTCTGCTGCAGACACAAGGACCAGCTGCTACATGACAGACCAAACAGCTGTAAAACACCTGCTCTGAGGTGGAGTCAGACTTCACTGGGTTCAGTGTGTACCAGGTCCTCACTGGTATCAACTGTTTCAGGATGTAGCCACCTCCACACACTTTAAAGTCCAGCATTACAAAAGCTCTTCCTCCTTCTCCTCCCTCCTACTCTGCTCCTCTGCTCTTCATCGCCACTTTATTGAGTCCACTTCACTGAAACGTCAGTCTGTAATAAATCCTCCCTCAGGAACGATCTAATGTCCAGTTTATAATCTTAATTATAATAATCATGATTCAGCTCTCAGCTGTTTGAAGGAGCCTCTGTCTCTCTGAGCTGTGAGCAGGACGACAGGAGGAGGAGGAACACCACCACAGAAACCAGAGCTGAGTGAGGAAGACCAAGATGAAGAGCTGCTCTCCTCTATAAGATAAATCTGAGTCTGACACCTGCAACGATCCGAACTCAGAACCACAGTCACACTGGACCTGAACTTTATTCCTCTTTATACTTTTTATTCTTACAATGAATTATAAGGAAACTTTACATCAGGTTTATTACTCTACACACACACACACACACACACACACTCACTCACACACACACACACACA
>NW_019426845.1:0-1292 GCF_002814215.2 Seriola lalandi dorsalis
GTTGTCAGTTCCTCTCTCACTTTTATATAATTTTGTCAAACAAAAGAAGACACAAAGTTTTCCATTATAGGGGCTGTTGATGTGGATATCAGCGACTTGAATACAGAATCATAACCGTTGTTATTATATAGACTGGCTTTATTTGTTTTAATCATGCTGTCTAATCTAACCAATCATAAAGGTTATTATAGTGTAGGCTTTTTGCAGCCTGACAGGAACACCGGCCTGTCTATGGGTCTGATTAACTGTCTAATCCCAAAGCACAAAATAACATTATAATTCACATACGCTCTAATACTGACAGCAGTATCTCTTGTCACCTCCAGATTAAAGGGCCGTCCACACCAAGAACAATAATTACAACTATAATTAGGCAATATCACACTCGAGGTCGTGATGTTGTACTGAATAGCGAAGACAATCACAGCCGTGCTGACATTCAGTACAACATCACGACCTCAAGTGTGATATTGCTTTTATTGACCAGTTCTACGAGCGCCATATTAGTTAAATAAGCAACAACAGATTATAATTTGTTTGTTTATTTCATCATTTATTTGGCTACGCCAACACAAATGGTTCCATAACTGGACTGGTACTGGACTGTTGCTATGCAACACATAAACATTTTCCTGATCTGCACAGTGCACACTAGCTTGCTACTTTGTCTACATGTCAGGTGTGCACTGAAGTATCCAGGTTTCTTCCCTTCATCCTCCTCTGATGACCAGACATCATTTCATTCAAATGTTATTTCTGGAAATATTTACTTCTTTGCAAAGTTTGTTATCTAAGAAAGATAACGACCGTTAATGTGACGCTGATCAATGGTTAATAGAACACCTGTGATGCAGAGTGACACATGTAGTTAAAAGTCCCACTACTGTTGTACTCTATATCAGCACTCTTTTTCTTGTTAGCGTCTGTATAAAAGTTTTTTTGGGTTATCGATGGGTGATCTGATATTCATCTAAGTCAAGGGTATTGACAAATATAATCTGTCTTAAATAATACCACAAAAAAAATTGGATCTTTCATGTCTTTATTGAGAATAACCAAAAAATCCTCATAGTGCTTGTGGAAAAAGTATGTGAACCCTTGAATTAATGACCTCAAAAAAGCTAATTGGTGTCAGGTTTGAGCATAGCTGGAGTCTCGTTAAGACAATGAGTTTGGCAGGGGGTGTGGCCTAAAGCTACTTTGACTGAAAAAAACCCCTCAAACTTTTGGAGTTTGTTTTGCAAAAGAAGAAGACGTTTATGTGAGCCATGCCTCGCCAAAAAGAGCTTTCA
>NW_019426846.1:0-480 GCF_002814215.2 Seriola lalandi dorsalis
AAGTATTTTTTCAGACTTTAGAAAGTTCGTCCAGCACCATATAAAAAATTTCATAACTGTTTTCCCAGGCTGAGTAGGACTCCTCATAGGGAGTAAACTCAACATCATGGAGTCCCCCTGTCAGTACCAGTTAATGTACCTGTCAACAACTGTAACTTCTCCGGTGAAACATCTCTGACTGGTGAATAAACAGATAATGAATGACTGACAACATAGCAGTTTATTAATTTTATTTGTTAAATATTTATTCACTTACAAATACTTCTTCTTCACTCTATGACAAATGAGCAAACTCTCTGCTGATGAAAGTCATAGAATATTGTTGAAAGCAAAATTTAGCAAGTGGATCTTGAGTTTTGAACACATTTATAAAGATCCCCTTTTTTCCCATCTGTGATTCATTTGTACGCCTGTTAACTGTCAATAAATCTTTGTGCAAGCATATATCATTATAACTATATTACATTGTACTATGATTCA
>NW_019426847.1:0-1249 GCF_002814215.2 Seriola lalandi dorsalis
GCAGGCAGACCATACATTCTTCACTGAGGTACTTCAGAGAGTCCTGTGCTTTCCTGAGATCATCTCTGGCCTTAGTGAGGTAATCTTTCTTCTGCTGTTTTATAGTGCAGTATGCATGACTGTAAAAAGCTATTGCTGCCCAACTTTCATCTTGTTCCATAGCTTTTTCAAAGAGCCTTTTGCTGATATCCCATTGTTTTTCATCCACTTTGATATTTCCAAATTTGATGTAGTGGTAAATACTAGAACATGGTGAAGTCTGACTTTGACACTGACTTCTCGCCAGAGACAAATCATCTTTTAGGCTCTTTTGCAATTCAGTTCTTTTCAACTGGTCAATTTCTTCTGATTTAGTTTGCAACCAAATCCCCCAGAACTCATTCATCATGGCAACAACAGCTCTTTGTTCATCTCCGTCTGTGTTTCTGTAAATATCTTCAAGGGTCTTGCAGTACTCTGAGAACAGGTCTTCCCTCAGTCTCATCTCAGTGACATCGTTCATCATGTCTTTTATCCTTTCTGCTGCATGTTTGTCCCTTGTTTCCTTTGCCTCCTCCAGAGAAGACACTGTCTTGAAGGAGTCCTGAAGATGATCAGTGGTCATGATAACCTGCGCAGATCCAGGTTTACCTTTGCGTGCAGTTCGGCCAAATGCCTGAAGCTCTACTCTTGAGTTTTCTGAAAGGAAGGAGAGGATCACAAATAATCCTCCATTGTTGTTCACCTTTTCTGAGACTTTTATGTCAGTGCCACGCCCAGCAAGGTTTGTGGCAACAATGACATCACCAGGATCCAGCGTCTTATCTTTTTTACTCAAGCTGTCTTTGTCACTGCGGTTGTAGAGAATGATTTGACCTGGGATGATGCTTTTCAGCTCTTCATGAAGCTCTTCGGCTGCATTGATAGTTTCACAGATCACCAAGGCTGCTCTTCCCTCTCTGTATGAACTTGGGGAAATTTGAGCCATAACCACATCTTTTATTTCAGATTTCCACTCTTCAGTTGAAGTCTTCAGAATACCTTTGACCTCAAATAATTTCCTATGATTGAAAGTTGGTATTCTGCAGGCGGAGAGATTTGGATATAGGTCCTGCAAAAACAGCATGTCTGTGTCACTCCCAAGTGTCCCTGTTGTTCCGTATATTTTCCCATGGTATTTTTCAAAAAGGGAAATGTTAGAAATGTAGTTAGTCACTGTTGAAATCGTGCTCAGTTTGACTTGGTGTTTGATCTCAATGAACTGCTGTAG
>NW_019426848.1:0-476 GCF_002814215.2 Seriola lalandi dorsalis
GCATATGGGCCTGATGATGACGCAGCGTGACACAAGTTGTGACACCCGCCTCCTCCGGGCTGACACCTCATTAAGTCTATTTTTCACACATGTAGTGTTTGTAAGTGCGGAGATGATCCCGGCCACTGGAGGAAGCTGAGGGAAGCTGCACGTACGTTTACAGCAGCGAGAAGGTAAATGTTTGTAATGAGCTCATCATCATCAAGTTTACAGAAATCTAAATCTGCATGGTTTATAATGCTATCCTTTCAAAATAAAAGGTGAGGCGCTAGTAGATGTGGAACAGAAGCCGACTCTCAGTTTCTCGGTTTTTCCAGGGACTAACATTAAATATAAATGTTTACATATTAGAGGTTTATCAATACAGTCGATTCCGTCTGATTCATGTGACAGCGCTCGCCGTGTGAAATGCTCATGTTACTTTTATTAAGATAAATAAACCATGGTTGTAGGAAATTAATGGGCATAAAATGTAC
>NW_019426849.1:0-402 GCF_002814215.2 Seriola lalandi dorsalis
TTTTTTTTTTTGGTTGTGTTTCATTTCCAGTATTATGAATGTGGAAGTGTAAAGAGTGTGCTGCAGAGGAAACGACAAGGTATCAGTTATTGAAGCACTATAGGTTAAAACATGGCCACTTTGGCCGCAAACACCCTTATCCATGCACATTCAAATTGCCCGTGCACATTTAAAACGTGGAATGCACTGCGAAGTCACCTGTGTAGATCACATTTTGATCAGACCTCTCAAAAATCAGTAGATTGCACAACATTCAACTGCCACCATTGTTCAAATAGCCACATTGCTTCGTTGAAAGAATTTTTAACTCATGTTAATAGCCATCTAAAAAAACACGAAACTATATGTTGCATTTTTGAGAATTGTTCCTTTCAAACAAATATTTACGGAACATATCAAACT
>NW_019426850.1:0-389 GCF_002814215.2 Seriola lalandi dorsalis
ACTGAAGGGAGTAACCCCCCAAAATAAACAACAACTGAAAGAGGCTGCGGTGAAAGTCTGGAAAAGCATCACAAAAGAAGAATGCAAAAGTTTGGTGATGTCAGAGGGTCACAGGCTTGATGCAGTTATTGCAAGCAAAGGATTTGCAAATAAATATTAAGTCTTATACACTTTAATCTAGTTTAAGTCTATCTGTTCCAAATAATTTTGCTCACCTAAAAATTTGTTTTTCCTTTACAAATAATGCTATCTTCTAAGTTGTGTATCAGATCCAGATGTAAATACCTGGAAATAAAGCTGAAATGTTGATCTCTTGTCTCATATTGTTGTTGATGTCAAACCCAAATGTTTTCAGTCTACAGCATAAATAAAGGAATTGGCCTCACTGT
>NW_019426851.1:0-448 GCF_002814215.2 Seriola lalandi dorsalis
CATTATATACATTGCATACATTACATTCTTTCACATGATTTTCTATCATAGACGGAAGGTAAGGATGCCACCAATGTGTGAGATTTCTTTCCATCTGTTTCAGATTCACACAAAGAGAGACAATACCCTACTCTATTCCTCGTTTTTTGTCTTACTTCTGTTCCGGGATGTCTACCATATAAGGAGTTGTTTGTTCCCGGGTGGCCTTCAAACAATATCATAAGTTCAGTCCGTTCTTTTGTAACGTTGCACAGCAAGTTTTATAAAAAGTCACTTAGTTATAAGCATATTATAGTTACATCAACAATGCACACATTGTTTTATTAAAAGCAAACAACAGGTTAAGATAAATTCTTCTACAATAGATAGATAGATACTTTATTTATCCCCTAGGGGAAACCCATGTGTCCATTAGCTCATTGATGATGATGATGATGATGATGATGAT
>NW_019426852.1:0-387 GCF_002814215.2 Seriola lalandi dorsalis
TGGAACTTTGAACAGATGTTGTAATTATTTTTATTATATCCTGTAATACTCTGCAAACACAGACAGTTTATTCATTGCTAGTGATGGGGACAATCTGCAGGGTTTTTGAGTGTATATCCTACATACTTTATAGATTAATAGAACATTTTTCAACTCATAGACCACTTGAAAAAATGTTGGTGGCTCACATCCGACCCTGTAACAATACAGAGGCCAAAGAATACGTTCTCAGAGTATTTTTTATTCTAATTATAACGATGGAAGATTCTAGCCTGAACTGAAATCAGGGGAAGCTTGATTTTTTCTTTTTTTTATTTGACAGGGGAGAAATCATTTGTCGATTCACCATCTTTATCTTCTGTTGCGAACTGGCTGTTTTGAAAGTCC
>NW_019426853.1:0-456 GCF_002814215.2 Seriola lalandi dorsalis
CAGAGCATTGGGAAAATGAGGTATTAGCAGCTTTCCTTTCATCATATATTAGCTGCTAATTAATGACAGCACATAAGCTTATTAAGTCTCTGGAGGACTACAAGACAGATAAAGCACAGGCTGCATGATGATGCAAAGATAGAGCTGTTATTAAATACACATGCGCACACACACACAATTTGACATAAGATTAGATTCTTTTTTGCATGTTCATGCTAAAAGGTGCAAACAAACAAACACACACACACACACACACACACACACACACACGTTAAAGCTCTGACATAAAGTATAATCTTCATGCGTCAGGCTTCTCTCTCTCTCTCTCTCTATCCATGTCTCCCTCTCTCACACACACACAAAAAATATAATCATAATCATACTAAGCTTGTGTATTTACATACAGCAGGTGAACATTTTGACAGCAGGCTGATTGAAAACAAATGCTGATTATTT
>NW_019426854.1:0-381 GCF_002814215.2 Seriola lalandi dorsalis
ATGAGGTTGAAGGTTAGGCAGCAGTTTGACCTTGCAGTCGATATTCCTCGGTGCTGCAACACATAACCAACACAAGGAAGAATGTGTCTTAATGTGTCACTGTCTTTACACTATATCCAGTATATATGTGTGTGTGTGTGTGTGTGTGTGTACTGACTCACCTAGCTGAACTCGTGCCGGCTGTTGCATCATGTTTGGCTACGTGTCGTGTTTCAGCTCCGGTTTGTAAATCCTTCAAATCCTCGTCAGTCCTGGACGCCGAAGTCAAATGTGATGTGACATTTTAATAATCACCCAAAGAGCAGAGCGTAGGTGTGCCCAACGGATTAATGTTACACCAAATGTGTCAATACACACATCTGAGAAGAGTTACACATAGGC
>NW_019426855.1:0-381 GCF_002814215.2 Seriola lalandi dorsalis
ATGAAGTGTTACTGCAGTATCACTGTGTACTTCCTGCTTTTTCACTGGTTAACGCACATTTAAAATGCTCAGTACGACAGCTACTGCAGCTTTACAGCAGTAAAGTGTCACTGTCTGATGATATGATACAACATTTCAGAGTCAGGACGAACAAAAAAAGTGGGGTTTTTTTACATTCTGTGCAAAGTTAGACGAAGAGTTGTCCACACATCATCATCATGAGTCATCAGTCTCTATTTCACTTCTGTCTACACATCAGTGTTCAGTCAGCTTTCTTCTATTTACAGTTAGTCTCTAAGACATTAGTTCCATTGTCCCCCAGCAGGACTAAGACATTCTTCAGAGGGACAAAATCCACCTTCAAACACAACTCATCATCTT
>NW_019426856.1:0-494 GCF_002814215.2 Seriola lalandi dorsalis
CCTGCATGTCTGTGGACTGTGGCAGGAAGCTGCAGACTCCACACAGAAAGGTGTCAGCGGTTGGAGCCCAGAACCTTCTTCCTGTGAGGCTACAGTTCTCACCGCTGCACCGCCGTCTGTCTTCAACCTGCTTTTTCAAAAATGAATACATCTTGAATCAAAAAGCTAAGAGCTTTGATTTCTGCATTCCAGGTCTGCCGCTCCACGTCTTTGACTGACACTTCACTAGGAAAGTATTAAGTGAGAGCCCTTAGTGTGTCAAGGTTTCAGAAGAGCCTGTAGCAATGAAATGAAAAGGCAGCGAGGAAGCGGAGGACAGAGTGTCAGTGTGTTAATATACTGACTCCTGCAGCCAGCTCTTCAAACCCTTCTTAAAGCAGAACACTGTGTTTAATTTTAATGTAGCCCCTTTGCTACAGTCGCATGTCATCACATTTTTTATTATTTATCCATTTTCTGTGTTTTTTGTGTCTGACCCCCCCCCCCCCCCCCCC
>NW_019426857.1:0-467 GCF_002814215.2 Seriola lalandi dorsalis
CCAACTGTCCAACGATCAACTGTCCAACCATCCAACAATCAACCGTCCAACTGTCCAACAATCAACCGTCCAATAATCAACCATCCAACAGTCCAAAAATCAACAGTCCAACCATCCATAATTCCAACTATCCAACAATCAACCGTCCAACAGTCCAACAATCAACCGTCCAACCGTCCAATAGTCCAACAATCAACAGTCCAACAGTCCAACAATCAACCGTCCAACCGTCCAATAGTCCAACAATCAACCGTCCAACAGTCCAACCATCCAACAGTCCAACAGTCAACAGAACAACTCATGAAAAAGATGGTTTCTTATGTTCCACATCACGTCCTTCGTATGATTAGAACCAGGATTAAACTTAAAGATCAGCACGTGACTCAACACGTATAGAGCTAATAATTCACATATGGTTTCACATGTGAAGCATTGGGGGCACATGTGGTTTTTGGACGTTTCATATG
>NW_019426858.1:0-378 GCF_002814215.2 Seriola lalandi dorsalis
TAGACTAATATGTACAGTATTTTATTTTCTGCATTAATCAATTGTTTGTTTTCTCCTGAAAATGTTTTTTTTTTTTAAAGAAATCATTCTGAAAATGATATTCTGTACAGCCCTAATATGTGCTTGTGCTATGAGTTAATAACAGTTTAACTAATTGGTTTTGTTGTTTCTTTTGTAGGTTGCAGACACCTAGCTATGCATTGGAAGTGTAAGTACTGCTTGTTTTCTTCTGAAAAGAGGGCTCAACTATTCAAGCACTACCGCTTAAAACATGGAAGCTATGCCAGAACTACTCCAATTCCATGCCTCCACACTGATTGTCTGTGTTCATTCAAGTCATTTAATGCCCTAAAAGTGCATCTAACAAGAAATCACTCC
>NW_019426859.1:0-376 GCF_002814215.2 Seriola lalandi dorsalis
CCTTCTAACAGACAGATAATATCTGACAACAGATCAGAATCACACTGTTCATGTAAAGGCAGCAGCTGTCAGAGACTCCAACTGCTTTTTAACCACAACACCCCAGCAGCCAAACCCTGTCTCAGTTTTTCTACAAAGACCCACAGGAGCAGCAGCTCTGTGTATGCAAAGTCTAAAAGACTTAAAGTCAGGATAGCCCCGCCTCTGCTGAATCAGTCTTCCAAAAAAGACTGGAAGAACTGGAAGGTGCCGTCACAAGTCGATGGTTCCTCTGACTTTGAACTTCTTGGCGGAGCGCTCGCTGGCTCGCTGCTCGAACCTGCTTCCATAGATGTGAGAGACGAAGCCGTTGATCTCCACAGCAAACACACTGCTT
>NW_019426860.1:0-830 GCF_002814215.2 Seriola lalandi dorsalis
ATGTAACAGTATGATAAGGCATAAAAATGTCATAGTACAGTCAGGCATAAAAATGAATAAAAAATGTCACAGTATAAATGTGAAAAAAGTCATAATATAATAAGGCATAAAAATGTCAAAAAAAATGTCATAGTATAGTAAGGCATAAAAATTTCAGAGTATAGTGAGGCATAGAAAATGTGAAAAAATGTCATAGTATAAAAAGGTGTAAAAACTTCATAGTATAGTAAGGTATAAAATTGTGAAAAAATGTCATAGTAAAATAAGGCATTAAAATGTCATAGTATAATAAGGCATAAAGATTTCATAGTATAGTGAGGTATAAATTCGTGAAAAAACGTCATAGTATAATAAGGCATAAAAATGTCGAAAAAATGTCATAGTATATTAAGGCATAAAAATTTATAAAAAATGTCACAGTATAACAAGGCATAAAAATGTGAAAAAACGTCATAGTATAATAAGGCATAAAGATTTCATAGTATAGTGAGGTATAAATTCGTGAAAAAACGTCATAGTATAATAAGGCATAAAAGTTTCATAGTATAGTGAGGCATTAAAATGTCATAGTATAATAAGGCATACAAATGTAAAAAAAATGTCATAGTATAATAAGGCATAAACATTTTATAGTATAGTGAGGCATAAAAATGTGAAAAAATGTATTGGTATAATAAGGCATAAAAATGTGAAAAAACATAGTATAGTAAGGCATAAAAATATCATAGTATAGTGAGGCATAAAAATGTGAAAAAACATCATAGTATAGTAAGGCATAAAAATGTCATAGTATAATAAGACAAAAAAATGTCAAAAAAATGTCATAGTAT
>NW_019426861.1:0-437 GCF_002814215.2 Seriola lalandi dorsalis
GGGGGGGGGTGTAACGGTACGTGTATCTGTGCCATGATTTCGGTTCGGATCCAAATGAATATGAGAATAGAATGAATGTATCGATAATTTCCTACATGCTGCACTTTAATGGATCTTTATTTTATTATTATATTATTTATTTCTTATTTATTTGATAGCATTTTAACCTTCTTAAACAAGTCATCCAATTAGAGCCAGTTTGCCACTGGCTTACAACTTTACAATTACACCTTTGTTGACAAATGAAATTCATAATAAATTAAAAGAAATGTCATGTTTTTCATGTTTTTTTTTTCACTCATTCACTTCAATTCTATGGTATGTATGGAAATGTGAGTTTTGCGTACCGTTACACCACAAACTACACAAACTGAGATGATAATGGCCGTGAGGCTTCAGGAATTGATGTGTGTTGATCTGTTTCCACTTTTTTGTTC
>NW_019426862.1:0-449 GCF_002814215.2 Seriola lalandi dorsalis
AACATCTCAGAGATGATCCAGAGAAATGGAGGAACCTGAGCTCAACTTCTAGTGTCATAGTAAAGTGTCTGAATACTTAATTCAATGTGAGATTTCAATCTTTACTTTTTGATATGTTTGTAATAAATGATAAAATTGAGGTACTGAGAGGAGAATAATAAGGGAAAATGAATTTAAATGATTTTATCAGAAAACTACAACATAACATGCAAACAGTTCAGGCTGTAACACTGTCTGACTGTGGTATAGTGTTGTGTAGTGTGAACTGCTTGTTCTGATATTTAACAGAAATGAAGCTGTTTTTTCCATGAACAACCAACAATGTGGAAATATCACTGAATCATATTAAAGAACCGGTTGGGAGCTCGCTGTGTTTCAGAAAATAAAGTGTGGGTGAACCACCACCAGCCTCATGTTCTCTCCAAACCTCACATCTCATATATGGGCCA
>NW_019426863.1:0-375 GCF_002814215.2 Seriola lalandi dorsalis
TTGTTCTTCTGGTGTTATTTGGGTTTATTTGGCGGTTGGCAGACAGTATTTTGGTGCATTCCTGCCACCTTCTGGTGTGCGAGCGTAGTCCACTCTCAGCAAACAGCTACATTCAGTTCATGGTTCAGCAAAAAGTGAGTAGGTTCATGCACAACACTGGATGACACAGCACAACAGGAAGGAGCTCTGTCTCCACTGACACTGTTTCCATGGGCTGATCTGCATGGTCAGAGCGAAACACAGGTTCATGTGACCTGTGAGTGTGTCTCAGCTGGCTGAGGTGACACCAACACAGGAAACAACTGCCTTTTCTGTGAAGGTGGAATGGTTAAGAAACAAAACCACGGCAATTACTACTATAGGTTATAATAATAT
>NW_019426864.1:0-373 GCF_002814215.2 Seriola lalandi dorsalis
GCCCAAGAGAGGTAGAGAGGACTTACCTGTGTGTGTCCAAAAACATCAGCTGAAAGCATGGGTTAAACTTAAAAGCACAACGTTAGCATTAAAGGCTAACCAGCAATGCATGTGCGTGCTCTTTCTGGTTATTATATTAGCAATATTACCCAGGTGTGCTGAACTAAGGAACCAAACTCATTTCAGAGATGACTGCAGTGTAAATAGTCAGAGCTTCACTCTTAACAAACTGTGTCAATACAGTATTTGATGAGTATTAGTCACAAAGGATTGTGGAAAGAGATTCTGCACGCCTATTTATAATTTTCCGGAAAGTTGTAAGTAGAATAATGTGACAAATTTCCCACCAAAAGACACCAGTCTGCTCCTCTAT
>NW_019426865.1:0-371 GCF_002814215.2 Seriola lalandi dorsalis
ACCAGCTGGTGTCCACTCACCAGGGACGAAATGATGAACTTCTTCTGAACATGTTTCTATGATTCCTGACACTGAATATTCTCTAGATATCTTTAGTAAATAGTTTTCTATGTATTTTTCAATAGGCCCCTCTTCTAAGATTTATTTTAGGGCGTTCTATCCAGCTCCAGACAGTTGTGCATAAGTACAAATATGAATATGTACATGTATATATACACCTTCTAGTTCCTTCTTTCATACAACCTGATTTTTATGATGTTGCATGAATCTCTCGACATTATATTTATGTTATGTTTTTATGAAGTATGTTTTTATTTACTCACCTATTCAATTTGTCACTATATGGAGGATCCTATCTTTCATGCATTTAA
>NW_019426866.1:0-534 GCF_002814215.2 Seriola lalandi dorsalis
GTGTGTGTGTGTGTGTGAGTTAAAGGGGTGAAGGCTTGTTCTGCTTCACCATCAGGGACGATGTTGCGTCACCATTGTCTTTCATTCTCCTTTTGTAGCTCCAAGGTCAGCAGTGTGTGTGTGTGTGTGTGTGTGTGTGTGTGTATGTGTGTGTGTGTGTGTGTGTGTGTATGTGTGTGTGTGTAGATTGCAGGAGTGTACACACTTATTCATGGTCTTTTGTAACGTTTTACTTTTTAAATTGCCCTTGGTCATTTGGATAATATTTGGATTCATTGCTCAGCGCTTGTACATTTACACGAGAAAAACAAGTATCATGTAGTATTTTCTTTGTTTCTGAGGTTTTATAGTAAAATTACCTTTTTATCTTTGCATTGTTTGACTAAGAATAACAGGGTTTGTATTGTTTTGTGGCTGATTGATCTGATAACTAAACTGCACCCAGCTGGAACCTTGTAGTTACAATGCCATGGTCTGTACTTCCTGTCTGTCAGCGTCTCCTCGTCCTCCTGCTTCGCCGCTGAGGGAACCTGC
>NW_019426867.1:0-496 GCF_002814215.2 Seriola lalandi dorsalis
CGGGAGGACGGCCGCAGGTTTGGCCACAAACAGAGACGGACTTTGGGACACTTCTGGGCCGCGTACACGTTTGGTATCAGTCGGCATCTTGCAGTGCAACAAACCGAACTTGGCAGCAACAGCGTGTGATCGGGTCCAGCACGGAATTCGTCCCCCCCGGAAACACAGTCAGCGGAGAACTGATTCCACAAATGCGTTGCACTGAACAAAATTACATCAATGACATAAAATCTCAAAAGTGCACGGTTGAACTACTGTTAATGAGCACTAATATTTAATTGCTATTATTATGTCATAAAATAACAAATTATTAGAAAATTGGTGATACATTTCACGATGAGGAGGTCATAACACTTATACTAATAACTCTAACAATGAGAAATTAGTATTGACAAAACATTATACGTGAACTTTTAAGTTACAAATGTATTCAACCATTTGTCTTTATCAAGTAGAACATAAATGTCTATTGGCCATAGACTGTATATTGACACCA
>NW_019426868.1:0-486 GCF_002814215.2 Seriola lalandi dorsalis
CGGTGGATGGAGAAGTTGAAAATGTAGCTTTTCTTCCTGTTCAAAGCTTTTTGAACAGATGATTTGATGAAGGACGCTAATTGCTTTTTTCACTCGCAAAGGTTGTGATGACACTCAGAGCTACGACTAGTTCACTCACTGGTCTCTTCCACTGCCTCTGTGCTGTGTGCATGTGAGAGCCTGCAGCCCGACACCAAAACAGAAAACACAAACAAGTTATTTTTTTTATTTATTTTTTTTTTTCCCCGGTTTATTTGACTCAGGTTTCACCTTGAAAACCCAGTGGGACATCGCATTTCTGTCAGTCTTTTGCAATGTTTATTGCACATTAATATTTCCATGATGATGAAAATACGATTTTATCTGTTAGCACAACTAATGCCCTTACTCACCTACTGTCTCCTTTTTCTGCCTTTGTACTTTTTAATTTCGGATGATCTGATACAATATTGATATAGCTCTAATGTTGAATGGATAACACTGTCA
>NW_019426869.1:0-366 GCF_002814215.2 Seriola lalandi dorsalis
ATTGTATCTGCAGTTGGAGGACTGTATGCATTGCTTCTACATCCAATATTTCTCAGAAAAAAAGATCAAAATTTAAAAAAAAAAGCAAGAAAAGTAAACATAACTGTGTGCAACAGTTTTACCGTCTCATACCTTTAATTATCTTGTGACTCATCATTTTTTATCTTGAAACCTCCCGGCAGGTCCTGACCTGCTGGTTTGGGAGCAGAGATCCCAACCACTTCTATGTTTTATAAAAGATTTATATTTTGAAAAAAAAACGCCTTTTAAAATTCTATTGTTGATGTCTTGTCTTTTCATTTGTCTCATTTTTGCTTTTGATTTATGCCGTCAGTGATGAAGCCAAAGAGTTATTTTCCGCATCGT
>NW_019426870.1:0-451 GCF_002814215.2 Seriola lalandi dorsalis
CATAGTATAGTAAGGCATAAATGCGTCTCGGTATAGTTAGGCATAAAAAACTTCATAGTATACTAAGGCATAAAAATGTCATGTTATAGTAAATCATAAAATACATCAGAGTATAGTAAGGCGTAAATACGTCATAGTATACTAAGGCATAAAAACGTCATAGTATAGTAGGAATAAAAACGGCATAGTATAGTAAGGCATAAAAATGTCATAGTATAGTAAGGCGTAAAAACGTCATAGTATACTAAGGCATAAAAACGTCATAGTATAGTAGGCATAAAAACGTCATATTATAGTAAGGCATAAAAACGTCATAGTATACTAAGGCATAAAAATGTCATAGTATAGTAGGCATAAAAACGTCATAGTATAGTAAGGCATAAAAACGTCATAGTATACTAAGGCATAAAAATGTCATTGAAGCATAAATGCGTCATAGTATAGTAGGCAT
>NW_019426871.1:0-663 GCF_002814215.2 Seriola lalandi dorsalis
AGAGAACAGTCCAGAAACCATCCAGAGAGCCATCAACAACCTGAAGAAGATGAACAGAGATGATATCTCTCCTTACAGAAGCATCAACATCTTCCACTGTCTGACGGAGATGAAGGATCACTCAGTTCATCAGAAGATCCAAGAGTTCCTGAAGTCAGAGAACAGATCAAAGAAGAGACTCTCTGAGATCCACTGCTCAGCTCTGGCCTACATGCTGCAGATGTCAGAGGAGGTTCTGGAGGAGTTGCACCTGAAGAAGTACAACACATCAGAGGAGGGACGACGGAGACTGATCCCAGCTGTGAGGAACTGCAGAAAGGCTCGGTGAGTCCAGACATGATCATTATAATTATTGATCAGTGGATTAGATTAATGATTGAATCAAGTTCAGATAATCACAGTTTTCATTTCTTCTCATGAAGTTGTGTTTTTTTCTGGAGCTGTTGTAAAAGCTGTGAGCTCCAACATGTAGATTCTTCAGTTGGTTGTGATTGTTGCTGTTAAATGAATTAAAACAGTTATTTTGTTTATTTGTATTAATTATTAGATGCTTCATTTATTTGTTCTGTGTTGTTTTGACTTTTGGTTTTATTCAAACCTGATGAAACAAATTAAAGCAGGACTCCACTGATCTTACACCTCAGTTTGTTTCCAGGTGTTTCC
>NW_019426872.1:0-1048 GCF_002814215.2 Seriola lalandi dorsalis
TGCCTTACTATACTATGACGTTTTTTGGGATTTTTTTGCCTTACTATACTATGACTTTTTTTGCCTTACTATACTATGATGTTTTTTGCCTTACTATACTATGACGTTTTTTGGCATTTTTTTGCCTTACTGTACTATGACTTTTTTTGGCTTTTTTTTGCCTTACTATACTATGACTTTTTTTGCCTTACTATACTAGGACGTTTTTTGCCTTACTATACTATGACTTTTTATGCCTGACTATACTGTGACGTTTTTTGTCATTTTTTTTGACTCACTATACTATGACTTTTTTTGCCTTACTATACTATGATGTTTTTTCTCATTTTTTTTGCCTTACTATACTATGACTTTTTTTGCCTTACTATACTATGACGTTTTTTGTCTTTTTTTTTTGCCTTACTGTACTGTGACGTTTTTTGTCATTTTTTTTACCTTACTTTACTAAGATTTTTTTGCCTTACTATACTATGACTTTTTATGCCTTACTATACTATGATGTTTTTTCTCATTTTTTTTGCCTTACTATACTATGACTTTTTTTGCCTTACTATACTATGACGTTTTTTGTCTTTTTTTTTTGCCTTACTGTACTGTGACGTTTTTTGTCATTTTTTTTGACTTACTATACTATGACTTTTTTTGCCTTACTATACTATGATGTTTTTTCTCATTTTTTTTGCCTTACTATACTATGACTTTTTTTGCCTTACTATACTATGACGTTTTTTGTCTTTTTTTTTTGCCTTACTGTACTGTGACGTATTTTGGCGTTTTTTTGACTTACTATACTATGACTTTTTTTGCCTTACTATACTATGATGTTTTTTCTCATTTTTTTTGCCTTACTATACTATGACTTTTTTTGCCTTACTATACTATGACGTTTTTTGTCTTTTTTTTTTGCCTTACTGTACTGTGACGTATTTTGGCGTTTTTTTGCCTTACTATACTATGACTTTTTATGCCTTACTATACTATGACGTTTTTTCTCATTTTTTTTGCTTTACTATACTATGACTTTTTTTGTCATTTTTTTTACCTTACT
>NW_019426873.1:0-360 GCF_002814215.2 Seriola lalandi dorsalis
ATACTGTGTTAATGAATATTTGTCTGATTTGGAGTGATTATAAAGTTTGTTTACAAAATCCAAATCCAGTACAAGTACGTCTTTTTTGTACTGTTGATGTTTACAGATAGTAGAAAGATTTTGTGTGTTAATCTTTTTAAATGAGATAGACTTAAACCCATGAATGAGGTTTGGTTCTGCCCAGTCTGATTGTCCAGGAGAGAGAGGGATTATATAAACAGAGGTCCCGGCTCAGCTGAGAGAGAAGGATGTCTTTGCAGGTGAGAGAGTTATAGTGGTCATACAGCGTTACCTTAATTTTAACTCTGTGACACCCAAAATTAGCAGCTTAAGGTATTAAAATTTTAACAGGAAAATGGA
>NW_019426874.1:0-360 GCF_002814215.2 Seriola lalandi dorsalis
TCTGTCGAAAGTGCGTGAACTTAAAGGGACAAGCTTTGGTTGAACTAATTAATTATTTTCAACTTATTTATGACGCCTTATTCATACAGTAGTGATATGAACTGGACACAATTTTTGGAAATGATAAATTGCATCATTAGACTAGACTTCCAGTCTAATGTAGGTTAGTGTTAAGGAGGTGAATCACATCAAGCCAAAGCAGGGCACCACTGTGCGAGAGAATTGTTGGTTCTACAGTATAGAGGTAAGAGCCAAAGCACCATGGTGACAGCCCTGAAACTGACTGAATCCAGATTGTACTGACACATAGACGGATAATAGGTCACTGCACTCTCACATGCAAATATTTTGTTTCTTATT
>NW_019426875.1:0-520 GCF_002814215.2 Seriola lalandi dorsalis
ATAAGCTGCTTACAATACACCAAAAACATATCTGCATCACTTTATTTTTCTCAACAGACTTTCCACTGTGTTAGTTAAGTTTCATTTGTGTGCTAAAAGTTTCACAGTGATTGACTCAGTTCATTTGATTTAGTTGATGTTCAGACAAGAAGATTTTGGTCTTATTTTGGTGACAATTTATTTGTTGACTCTGTCATGGTGATGAGAATGTTTTGTTTATGTGTTAAAATCAGCACTTTTATTGATAATTTATTTTCGTATTACAGACACCATTTTGTTTTCATTTGAATTTTAGTAATTTATTTTGGTGCTATTTATGTTGCTACAAAAATGCTATTTTATTTGAATTTTGTATGTCATGCCGCTGTGACAGTTGTTTTGCAAAAAACTTTTCAGATTTGGAATCTTATTTGTTTAATTTCAGATACATTTTGAACATACATGAAAATATCCGTTAATTATAACCATATCATACCACCATCAAAGGAGTTTAACACTACAATTTAAGAAATAGAAGAAT
>NW_019426876.1:0-556 GCF_002814215.2 Seriola lalandi dorsalis
TATGTATACATGTGCATCTGTACACCACACTGCCAAACCAAAATACACACCTGTTCCTGCACAAATACATAGTTTATTAACATTTGTAGGGGATACCTGGCAGGAGTAGGGAATCAGACACTTTGTGTTCTTCTGATTCCCTCCTATTGACCTGACATCTGATCCTCTGAGGTAAATGTCTCCAATTGGAGATAAACGGCAGCTTCCGTATGATAGATAGTTTTATATAAATATGTTTTTTCAATTGTGTGTTCTGCCGTGGGCTGCTAAAATGTTCAAATATCATTCAAATATAAATCTAGACGTCATTCTACCAACAAAGATGACCATCTTCCAGCAAGCGTGAAGCCTTTATTTGTCACAAACCTACAGACTTGTCATACAAGAGTGGGTGTGGCTAAAACTGTTTAATTATATAATGCTTCTGTTGAAATTATGAGTATATTAAGCACACAGTGGAGCATCTTTTGTATGTTGAGTTGTCCAGTCTGCATTTTCCTCATCACTGTTCACAAGGTCACACACATACTAATTAGTGCAAGACAGTATCTTTAAT
>NW_019426877.1:0-1065 GCF_002814215.2 Seriola lalandi dorsalis
CTTTTTTTGCCTTACTATACTATGACTTTTTCATCACTTTTTATGCCTTACTATGCTATTACTTTTTTCTGACTTTTTGCCTTACTATACTATGACTTTTTTCTGTCTTTTTTTGCTTAACCATACTGTGACTTTTTTCTGACTTTTTATGCCTAACCATACTGTGACTTTTTTCTGACTTTTTTTGCTTTACTATACTATGACTTTTTTTGCCTAACTATACCATGACTTTTTTTTGCCTTACTATACTATGACTTTTTTTCTGACTTTTTATGCCTAACCACACTATGACTCTTTTCTGACTTTTTTTGCTTTACTATACTATGACTTTTTTCTTACTTTTTTTTACCTAACTATACTTTGACTTTTTTTGCCTTACTATACTATGACTTTTTTTTAACTTTTTTTGCCTTACTGTACTATGACTTTTTTTGCCTTACTATACTATGACTTTTTTCTGACTTTTTTTGCCTTACTATACTATAACTCTTTTTTTTAACTTTTTTACCTTACTATACTGTGACTTTTTTTTGCCATACTATACTATGACTTTTTTTTTACTTTTTTTGCCTTACTATACTATGACATTTTTTTTACTTTTTTTGCCTTATTATACTATGACTTTTTTTAAAACTTTTTTGCCTTACTATACTATGACTTTTTTTGCCTTACTATACTATGACTTTTTTAAAAACTTTTTTTTGCCTTACTATACTATGACTTTTTTTTTACTTTTTTTGCCATACTATACTATGACTTTTTCCATGACTTTTTTTTGCCTTACTATACTATGACTTTTTTAAAACTTTTTTGCCTGACTATACTATGACTTTTTTTTGCCATACTATACTATGACTTTTTCATGACTTTTTATGCCTTACTATACTATGACTTTTTTTGACTTTTTTTGCCTTACTATACTATGACTTTTTTTTAAACTGTTTTGCCTTACTATACTATGACTTTTTTAAAACTTTTTTGCCTTACTATACTGTCTTTTTTCTGTCTTTTTTTTGCCTAACCATACTGTGACCTTTTTCTGACTTTTTATGCCTAACCATACTG
>NW_019426878.1:0-860 GCF_002814215.2 Seriola lalandi dorsalis
CCAAAAACAACTGCTACAACAACTGTACCAACAACGACTGCCACAACATCAACTTCTACAACAACTGCCCCAAAAACTGATAAAACAACAAGTGATACAACAACTGCCCCAACAACAACAACTGCCCCAACAACTGATACAACAACAACTGCCCCAACAACAACTGCTACAACAACTGCCCCAAAAACTGATAAAACAACAAGTGATACAACAACTGCACCAACAACAAAGACTGCCACAACAACAACTATTACAACAACTGCCCCAAAAACAACTGCTACAACAACTGCCCCAACAAGTGATACAACAACTGATACAACAACTGCCCCAACAATAACGACTGCCACAACAACATCTGCTACAACAACTACCCCAACAACAACTGATACAACAACAAGTGATACAACAACTGCCCCAAAAACAACAACTGTCACAACAACTACTACAACTGCCCCAAAATCAACTTCTACAACAACTGCCCCAACAACAACCCCAACAACTGATACAACTGCCCCAATAACAGCGATTGCCACAACATCAACTTCTACAACAACTGCCCCATCAACAACTGCTACAACAACTGCCCCAACAACTGATAAAACAACAACTGATACAACAACTGCCCCAACAACAACTGCTACAACAACTGCCTCAAAAACTGATAAAACAACAAGTGATACAACAACTGCCCCAACAACAACGACTGCCACAACAACTACTACAACAACTGCCCCAAAAACAACTGCTACAACAACTGTACCAACAACGACTGCCACAACATCAACTTCTACAACAACTGCCCCAAAAACTGATAAAACAACAAGTGATACAACAACTGCCCCAACAACAACAACTGCCCC
>NW_019426879.1:0-423 GCF_002814215.2 Seriola lalandi dorsalis
GCAGTAGACATGCAGCCGGTGTGAACAGACACACGTGTGAGCCGCAGCAGTTCAAGGACCCAACTTCCACGCAACGCAGACAGTGTGTTCCCGGCGTAAGCACGAAGGATTCACAGGAAAAGGAAGCATACATGTAATCCAGTGGAATTTTATCTCATTGATAACAGCCTCGGCATTTACTGTTTGCTCTCGTTACTCTGTATCAGAACTGTATGACATTGCTGCTCTTGCAAAGGCCACAGGTGCAGCCACGTGTCCACACGACTCACACTGACTGTGATCATTCAACAAAAATGCGTCTACAAAATAAGAACAGCCATTTTTGGCATTTTCTGTCAGCAGATGATGTTTACTCTTTGCAGTGAGGTGTTAGATGACGAGTTTAAGACACCACCCACTCTCAGCAGTGGGTGGTGAAAGGTT
>NW_019426880.1:0-482 GCF_002814215.2 Seriola lalandi dorsalis
GCATTAAAAAAGCCACTGGGGGACACAGTTGATGTGAGTTCATGGACTGAACTGATGATGCGGAGTTAAGGTCCCTCCCTGCCTCAGGATATGTGCTATTACGAAAGCATGTGGTTTCTCCTCTCGATACTCCGTGACCTTTTACCTGAAGCGAGGGGAACAAAGAAGTGCGTTCACGGCAGAAACTCCACCCGGACACGAGAAATATAAAATCTGCTGCTGGAACTGTCATGAAATGCGCTCGAGCTCGGCGAGGCTCTGCAGATGTAGAAAAACGATTCAACATGTTTGTTTGTCCCACATTTGCTTTTTTTAAGGAGAGAGAACTGTTGTCGGACGCTTTCTGTGAGCTAAAACTGTCAGTCACGTCGCACCTCGGGGTAAAGCGCCATCAGAGATGTTACAGCGGGTGTTTTGCCTTCATTTGAAATCGCTGTCGACACAAATTAGTGAAATCATATCACAGTGTCTCTCTGTTCACT
>NW_019426881.1:0-355 GCF_002814215.2 Seriola lalandi dorsalis
GTTAGCTAGGTTACAAACAAGCACTAGATGGGCGCTCAATAGAGCGCATACCTCAGCTAAAGCCAAACAATCCTAGACATCTTTATGTAAATGTATGTAAGAGGAAAATCAATGACATCTGCCGCAACCTTTCAAAATAAAGGTGAAGGAATTCTGAAAATTCAGACTTTTTTCTCAGAATTCTGAGATTATTCTGATTGAGTCAGAATTCTAAGAAAAAAATTCTCTTGAAGCCTTAATGTAAATAAAATTCACAATTCTAAGAAATCCGGAAATTCATAAATCTCATTAAAGTCAGATTAAAGTTTGAGTTTAAAGTTAGAATTCTGACTTTTTCTGACTGAATTCTCACTTT
>NW_019426882.1:0-469 GCF_002814215.2 Seriola lalandi dorsalis
TGAAAAAATGACATTTTCATAAACAGTATTAACAACACTAAGAGTGGACAGCCACACGCTCACAATGACAGTGCAAACATGCAATGTTTAGCAGGTATAATGTTTATATATTATACATTCCCATCATAATTTCTGCAGGTATTTGTGTTGACATTTTAATCGGAATGTGGTCTGATATAATGACTTCAGGATTATAAGTTTACCATTAACATACGTTTCTTTGCCAAATGAGCCTGCTGATTGGTTGACAATATCACAGCTTTGATATAATTAAGAGAAGTTTAAGTCTTTCCGTTCAAAAGTCTTTAAGATGCTCAGACTGCGTCTAAACAGAACATTTCATTGAGCAGCAGAAGAACACTGCAGCCTGAAACAGACAGGAAAATAAATGATGGCATTATAGTATGAATGCTTTCTGAATGGTGTGTGTGTGTGTGTGTGTGCGTGTGTGTGTGCGTGTGTGTGTGTG
>NW_019426883.1:0-352 GCF_002814215.2 Seriola lalandi dorsalis
ACGCTTTGGAGCTTTCTGCCATTTTGTGCTGAGCCATGCTTCGACGTGTTGTGTCACACAGCACCTGCAGGTCCATCACTGACATGGAAGCAAATTACAGGCTAATTTAATGAATCTAATGAGCAACTGAAGTCCTAATTTATAGTTTCAATTTAATACCACTGAATTTATAGCATTAGCATTTTATTTTGAAATCCTGGTGTCTGTAAGCTGAATGTTATTGGACATTTTTTTAACCATAAAAATAACCTTTTAAAAGTTTTAGAGATTCTCCAACCCACTGACAACAGGTTGTTTTTCATCAGTGGTCAGGTGGTTTTTATCTGCTGGTAGTTTCCAGCGGTTTGATGCC
>NW_019426885.1:0-835 GCF_002814215.2 Seriola lalandi dorsalis
GACATTTTATGACATACTATACTATGACGTTTTTTGACATTTTCAGGACATACTATACTATAATGTTTTTTTTGCATTATTATGCCTCCCTATCCTATGTAATCTTATTCTGTACCATTCTATGACGTTTTTATGACTTTTTATGCCTTGATACACTATGCTGTTTTTTTGACGTTTTATGCCATACTATACTATGACGTTTTTTGGTATTATTATGCCTCCCTATCCTATGTAATCTTATTCTATACAGTAATATGACGTTTTTATGACTTTTTATGCCTTAATACACTATGCTGTTTTTTTGAAGTTTTATGCCATACTATACTATGACGTTTTTTGACATTTTTAGGACATACTATACTATGATGTTTTTTTGGCATTTTTATGCCTTAAAATACTATTTCCTTTATTGCTTTACCATACTGTGACGTTTTTATGACTTTTTATGCCTTAATACACTATGCTGTTTTTTTGACGTTTTATGCCATACTATACTATGACGTTTTTTGAAATTTTCATGACATACTATACTATGATGTTTTTTTGCATTATTATGCCTCCCTATCCTATGTAATCTTATTCTGTACCATTCTATGACGTTTTTATGACTTTTTATGCCTTGATACACTATGCTGTTTTTTTGAAGTTTTATGCCATACTATACTATGACGTTTTTTGGTATTATTATGCCTCCCTATCCTATGTAATCTTATTCTGTACAGTACTATGACGTTTTTATGACTTTTTATGCCTTAATACACGATGCTGTTTTTTTGACGTTTTATGCCATACTATACTATGACGTTTTTTGACATTTTTAGGACATACTATACTA
>NW_019426886.1:0-862 GCF_002814215.2 Seriola lalandi dorsalis
AAAAAAATGTCATAGTATAGTATGGCATAAAAATGAAAAAAAAACGTCAAAGTATTGTAATGCATAAAACGTCATAGTATAGTATGGAATAAAAATGAAAAAAACATCATAGTATAGTATGGCATAAAAATTAAAAAAAATTTCATAGTATAGTCTTGCATAAAATGAAAAAAACATCATAGTATAGTATGCCATAAAAATGAAAAAAACGTCATAGTATAGTATGCCATAAAAATGAAAAAAACGTCATAGTATAGTCTTGCATAAAATGAAAAAAACGTCCTAGTTTAGTATGGCATAAAAATGAAAAAAACGTCATGGTATTGTAATGCATAAAACGTCATACTATAGTATGGCATAAAAATGAAAAAAAATGTCATAGTATAGTATGGCATAAAACATCATAGTATAGTATGGCATAAAAATGAAAAAAACTTCATAGTATAGTGTGGCATAAAAATGAAAAAAACGTCATAGTATAGTATGGCTTAAAAATGAAAAAAAATGTCATATTACTGTAATGCATAAAACGTCAAAGTATAGTTTGGCATAAAATGAATAAAACGTCATAGTTTAGTATGGCATAAAAATGAAAAAAATGTCATAGTATAGTATGGCATAACAATGAAAAAAAAAGTAATAGTATTGTAATGCATAAAACGTCATAGTATAGTATGGCATAAAAATGAAAAAAACATCATAGTATAGTAATGCATAAAAATAAAAAAAAACGTCATAGTATTGTAATGAATAAAACGTCATAGTATAGTATGGCATAAAAATGAAAAAAACATCATAGTATAGTAATGCATAAAAATAAAAAAAAACGTCATAGTATTGTAATGAATAAAACGTCATAGTA
>NW_019426887.1:0-348 GCF_002814215.2 Seriola lalandi dorsalis
TGAAAAATGATCCACACACTGTTAAATATTTCCTATGATTATAAATGAATATTTCAGTCAGACCGATCTCATCAGTCATGAACTACTTCTCTCTGCAGCAGAAAAAGTCAAGACATTACATAACATGACATGAAATTACTTTAACTCATTTTTTGTCTGCATCACATTGTCATGGTTTCCCATGGCAGACATTTTATGTTTGAGATTATGTTTGTATTTTGGTCATTTCCTGTTTTATTTTGTAGTTTCCTTGTGTTTATTGATGTATGTACTTCCTGTCTTGGTCCCGTTTCCCTGCTTGTTAATGTGTTTCACCTGTGTTCAATCACCCTTGTCTCCCTTGTGTCT
>NW_019426888.1:0-348 GCF_002814215.2 Seriola lalandi dorsalis
GTTAACTGTCTGTTGGAAAGCCTGTTAGCTTGATTGCTAACAGGCTTCCCATTAATTCCTATTTTATAACTGTCTGCAAACCATTCCTCTTTTGTGAGGCAGTTAAATAAAAGTGGACGGCACAGCACAGCTAATAAGATGTGGTAGCTTCCTGCATTTTGGATTCTCTGGTTCTTAATTCCCCCGAAAGGTCATCAATGTCAAGGCTATTTGACAAATTATATGTCAAAGTTCACCAAACTGCTTGTGTGACCATGAGTGTTTACATCTTTATTATGAGGCCCCAACATACTATTCAAACACAGTTAATGCATGGTAGGCTATAACACAGTTTTTCCTTTTTTTTTT
>NW_019426889.1:0-347 GCF_002814215.2 Seriola lalandi dorsalis
ACACCTTCTTTAAACTACCAGGTCGACGACACTGATACAGGATATTCAATCCCATTTCATTTATACAGTTTTCTGTGTAAAGCAGAAGTGAGCAGGGGGATTTACTGTGTACCTACCCACCTAAAAACAGCCACAGATACAGTATCAGTAAACATCTTGCAGACTACACACAATAATGTCCTTCATGAGCACTAATCAGTGGGCTGGTGACTCCACCTCCGAACTCAACCTTAACTTTAACCAGAACCAGTTGTGTCGTATGAAACAAACTAGACAAACAAGACACAAGTGAAAAAGTAGAAAGACTGACCTGACAGCGACGACGCTGATGACAGGAGCTGGAGGGA
>NW_019426890.1:0-1150 GCF_002814215.2 Seriola lalandi dorsalis
ACATGTCACAAAACGTCATAGTATATTAAGGCATAAAAATGTACAAAAACATCATAGTATAGTAAGTTATAAACATCATACTATAGTAAGGCATAAAATTGTCAAAAAACGTCATAGTATAATAAGGCATAAAACGTCATATTATAGAAAAGAATGAAAAAAGCATAAAACATCATAGCATAGTGACGCATAAGCGTTATAGTATAGTAAGGCATAAAATTGTCAAAAAACGTCATAATATAATAAGGCATAAAAAGTCAAAAAACATCATATTAAGTAAGGCATAAAACGTAATAGTATAATATGGCATAAAACGTCATAGTATAGTAAGGCATAAAAATGTCAAAAAATGTCATATTATAGTATGGAATAAAACGTCATACTATAGTAAGGCATAAACATGTCAAAAAATGTCATAGTATACTAAGGCATAATCATGTACAAAAACGTCATAGTATAGTAAGGGATAAAACGTTATAGTATAATAAAGTGTAAAATTGAAAAAATACGTCATAGTATATTAAGGCATAAAAATGTACAAAAATGTCATAGTATAGTAAGGCATAAAATTAAGAAAAAAGATGATAGTATAGTAAGACATAAAAATGTGAATAAACATCATAATATACTAAGGCATAAAACATCATACTATATTAATGCATAACACTAACAAAAAACATCATAGTATAGTAAGGCATAAAAATGTCAAAAAAGGTCATAGTATAATAAGGCATAAAGGTCATAGTATACTGAGGTATAAAACTGTCAAAAACGTTATAGTGTATTAAGACATGAAAACGTCAAAAAATGTCATAGTATACTAAGCCATAAAACATCATAGTATAGTAAGGCATAAAATAAAATAAAAAAGATGATAGCATAGTAAGACATAAAAATGTGAATAAACATCATAGTATACTAAGGCATAAAACGTCATACTATAGTAAGGCATAAACATGTCAAAAAATGTCATAGTATACTAAGGCATAATCATGTACAAAAACGTCATAGTATAGTAAGGGATAAAACGTTATAGTATAGTAAAGTGTAAAATTGAAAAAATACGTCATAGTATATTAAGGCATAAAAATGTACAAAAATGTCATAGTATAGTAAGGCATAAAATTAAGAAAAAAGATGATAGTATAGT
>NW_019426891.1:0-460 GCF_002814215.2 Seriola lalandi dorsalis
CCCCCATAATTCAACTGGGCTGAGAGGAAACCAGATGGCTGCACCTCCTCTTGACTCTAACCTGTGACAGGAGACTGTGGCCAATCACAGGTCTTTTTAGAAAGAGAGAGAGAGAGCTTTCCTATTGGCTGTTTTGCAAATGCAGATACTTGTTATAGTTGCGAACTTCAGTTTAGCCTTCTGCTAACTGTAGCTAAAGGCTCACGGCTGTGTTTGAAGCTTGTGCAGATACTGTATTCTTTCTTCTTTTTTTTTTGAGGTTCCTGCCCACCCCAGCTTTAACCCAGTTACAGACTCATTTCAGTAGCATGTGCTCTGAGGAAACTGGTTTATTACAACTTGAGTTTTACTGTCACAGCTCTGTCCATCAGCTGATCATCAAGGCCAAGGTCAGAGATATGAAAATAAAAAAAACACTGTAATAAACTGTAGATTTTCTGCAACCTGGATGTGATGTTTA
>NW_019426892.1:0-344 GCF_002814215.2 Seriola lalandi dorsalis
AAAAAAAAATTACATTTATATATTTCAATATATTGAATCTTAATAGGAGAAAATACGTCTATTGAATAAATGTATTTGAATAGTTGATTTTGGGCACTTTTTAATATTTTTCACATATATTAGACATATGTAAATTTATTTGATTTTATCATAGCAACATATTAATTGCCTTTATATGTAAATAGGTGCAGTTCTCCAACTGTGTAAATACATTAATTTGTGATATATGAACATATTTAAATTAATGGAATTTGTTAAAATATTAGTTTTCTGTATATGTACCGGTAAATTATTTTTGAAACATATATAGCCATATATATATAATTTATGCAAATGTTTAGTAA
>NW_019426893.1:0-1163 GCF_002814215.2 Seriola lalandi dorsalis
CAAAAATTGAAATAAATTCATAAAAATTCACAGGAGCGTCCGACATGCACACGGACAGTCTCCTTAGACTCGGGGCATCACACCGCACGCGTGGACGCCCATTTCATGTACGTGCGCTCGCCGCTTCATATGAATTATGAAGGTTCCCCAAGTGTGTCAGCTCCAGTTCGGACTGCCCAGAAATACGCTGAACCTATGTAAAATGGTCCGAGGGACTTGAAATTTGCTGTGTGTGCTACAAATGCCCAATGCCGACAGAACTCGAAATCATTTTTGAGTTCATAGCTCGATTAGGCGAGTTGTGGACACGCCGTATGCATAGACTGCATAATCCATAACGTTCCCCAACAAGTTTTTCCATACAAAATTTTTTATCCCATCAGAATCGCCTCGAAAAGTTATGAATTATGATATTAAAATCGCTTTTGGGAGACTTTATGGGGACAGGCTGTTGAGCCACCCCTTCTCACCCCTTCCTCGGTCGAAAAAAAGACAGCGCTTTAAAGAACCGGTATACACTGCCCAGCACCCAGAGAGGTACCCCTTCAGATTGTTATTTCAAAAATATTGGCTGTATGAAATAATAATTTAAGGTTTGATTGTGTTGTAAATTGTGATTTCATTTTAACAAATGTTATTCTCTTACAGGCTCCAGCCACTGAGACAGTTCAAGCTTGAGTCCCTGTCCAGAATCCCACTGCAGTGTGTGCCTCTGTGCCTGTAAGTAATATATCATTTCCCCAGCAAGGTTTTATTCCTGCCCCTGGGTCACTCTGAGGTATTCTGAATGAATGAAAGAAAGATGCTGCTCCAGTGAAAATGTTGATGTCAGAAGTGGGATTTGAACCCACACCTCCAGAGGAGACTGCGACCTGGACACAGCGCCTTAGACCGCTCGGCCATCCTGACTATATGAGCTTTTGCTGACACTACTTTCCGACAACATGTCAGCCATGTTCACTTTGTTGCTGGTTGTCACTTGCAGAGCAAGTCTATAAGCATTTTATCCGTATTTACTGAACTGCCACAGGCTTTAATCCCAACACTCTGAATGCCTGTTAAATCTTTTATCTGTAACTCCTGGATTTTGGCGTTTCATTTGTTCCATAAACTTTCCCCGGCGAAGTTTTATTGCTGCCCCTGGGTCATATTGAGGTATTCTC
>NW_019426894.1:0-351 GCF_002814215.2 Seriola lalandi dorsalis
TGTCCGTGACATTTTTATTGTTAAATTGTGCACGTTCTCAAACTTGAAAGAGGAGGAGTTTCACTTACGGATCAGTTTTTCTTTTTTTTTTGCAGGAAAACTGTTGCTGAATCTGATGGATCACACTGATGTGGTGCGAGACTTGACCTTTGCCCCTGACGGCAGCCTCATGCTGGTCTCTGCATCCAGAGATAAGACCCTCCGTGTGTGGGACCTCAAAGATGATGGTACGTAGATGATCTGTCGCTTTAACTCAGCTTTCTTCTCTTTCTCCTTCTTCCACTTGAGTTGTAGTGATGTGACAGCACAACTCCATGGCCTTTTGTTTCGTCAACTGAGAGCTCGCTGTTG
>NW_019426895.1:0-447 GCF_002814215.2 Seriola lalandi dorsalis
GACAACAATGTTATCAAGTTTTGTTGAGTTCATTTTTGCTCATTTTTTCTTCATGTATTGCTCATATTTCTGTTTGCAGCTGCATTTCTTTGAAAAAATCTGTAGTTGCTACACATATAGTTGATTGGCCTCTTAAGTTAATTTTTTTTTAATTTTTTTTTTTTTAACCATTTTGTACATGTGGACTTTGAACTCTGTCATGTTGAAGCTAAGAACCTCTGTATGTATTTTGGTGGTAGTTTGGTGTTTTAGCGAGGACACAAACGTGCTGTAGAAAATTGATTTATTTAAAATAAACTCAGTTACTTTTGTCTAAGGATTTTGATGCTAAGAATATTCCCTGGTTCTGAACCTTGACACAATCCTGTCTCTGAGCTCATCAGGAAGTTCCTTCCACCTTGCAACAGTATTTCTTTGAAGAAAGTGTAATCTCCCAAATGTCAGAAA
>NW_019426896.1:0-342 GCF_002814215.2 Seriola lalandi dorsalis
TTAATCCTTAAAGACATTTGAGTTAAATTGTGTCATAATTAGTGGATGAATTTGTGAGTTATGGCCAAATCTGCTTTTTTTTTAGGTCACCACGACTTTGACCTTTGACCTATGACCACTGAAAACCTTATCACTTCATCCTTGTGTCCTAGTGAATGCTAAATATGAAGAAGTTCTGTCGAGGTGTTACTGAGAGATCATATCTACGAGAATGGGATAGACGGACAAACTACTGAAAAGACCTTTAACTGCAGTAGAAGTAAAATCACTGTGTGAACATGTTCTCAGATAAAAGTACGATAGAAGTCAGTTAAAATGTCTCTGAGTAAACGTGTTACGTTG
>NW_019426897.1:0-426 GCF_002814215.2 Seriola lalandi dorsalis
AGACTACTAATACAACTTATAAGAACCAGAGAAAAGATTGAACAAGAATCAAGGTATTAACAGTTTTAATTGGTTTGCTGAGAGCAGCTAGCTACAAACAAGTCTTGCAATTCACTTAACTGTGTCTGTACCGCAGTGTAATGTAAAGGAGGAGCACTGACTAAGCACACCCACACCTTCAAAATGGCTAATATGAAAGCAGTGCATTTTTTGATAACCAATGACAAAATTAAAGAAAACTATGAACGCTCAAAAAAATAGCTATAACAGTGATTTTCTCAGAGTTTTCATTGGATGGGCAAGTGATTCTTCTGGGTGTATATGTAGACATGCACCAGTGCACGTTGGTATTGTCTAAATTCATACCAGATGTGCTCCATAAAAACCTTCAGCAAACTTCAAGGCAGAGCTTCATAAATGCATTTG
>NW_019426898.1:0-342 GCF_002814215.2 Seriola lalandi dorsalis
AGTAAGTGCTAGTTAGACATGTTAGGGTGTTAGAGGTGTTAGGAGAGGAGGTGCTCTTGTAAGAGATGAGTGTTCAAGAGATTCTTGAAGATAGAGAGGGACGGCCATGCTCTGACAGCATTCAGTAGCTGGTTCCACCACCGGGGGAACCACAGGCGAGAACAGTAGTGGACTGCGACTGCCTCGTGCGCAGGGACATTGTTTGGAGGAACACGGAGGCCGAGAAGGAGCATAAGCCGGTATGACTGACAAGTTCCGAGTTCACTCCCCCTCATTAAACCGTGTTTACATACGTGAACATTTGTTCCTGTTGCACCTTCAGGTCAGAACAATTATTCCAAA
>NW_019426900.1:0-444 GCF_002814215.2 Seriola lalandi dorsalis
ACACTGTCACGTAAAACAACACAACAACTTTTCTTTTAATCTGTTTGAAGGACTAAAGGTCGGACAGTGAACTGTGGTTAACACAAAGCTCTTTGTGGGACAACACGGGTACATTTTGCCACCTGCCATCCAGATAGCTAGCAAGCTGTATCCAGTCTTTGTGTTAAGCTAAGCTAACTGTCTCCTGTCTCAGCTTCACATAAGACAGAATGGTAACTCTTGGCAGGAAATCAAATTAGTGTATTTTTCTAAAATGAGTCTAAAATGAGAAATACTCCGGCAGCTTCCTGTAAATCCACAACATGTCATTTTTACACTTCGGTTTTTGATTAAAGGCGCTATTTGGAAGTTATGCTATTACTACATAGCGCTGCTCAGAGGATGTATTATCACCTCTTGTCTTGTAAACACAACAATGGCCAAAGCTCGTGTCAAGCGTCAATC
>NW_019426901.1:0-1150 GCF_002814215.2 Seriola lalandi dorsalis
AAAAAGTCAAAAATACAACATACTATATTAAGGCATAAAAGGTCATAGAATCATCATAGTATGTCAAGGCATGAGACGAAATAATATAATTAGGCATAAAAAGTCAAAAATACATCAAAGAATAGTATGGCAGAAAAATGCCAAAAAAACGTCATAGTATAGTATGGCATAAAATGTCAAAAATACATCATACTATATTAAGGCATAAAAGGTCATAGAATTGTCAAAGTATGACAAGGCATGAGACGAAATAATATAATTACGCATAAAAATGCCAAAAAACGTCATATTATAGTATGGCATAAAATGTCAAAAAACGTCATAGTATGGCATAAAAAGTCAAAAATACAACATACCATATTAAGGCATAAAAGGTCATAGAAATGTCATATATTAAGGCATAAAAGGTCATAGAATCATCATCATAGTATAGTATGGCATAAAAAGTCAAAACTACATCATACTTGGCATCGTGTGGCGTAGTGGTCTAAGCAGGCGTGTAGAGGCTGCAGTCCTCGCTGCAGTCGGCCCCGGTTCGAGTCCTGCATCGGGAGGCCCTTACTGCATGTCATTCCCCCTCTCTCCCTACCTTTTCCTGTCTCTCTACTGTCCTGTCAAATAAAGGCATAAAAAGCCCAATAAATAAAAACACATCATACTATATTAAGGCATAAAATCTCAGAAAAAACCTCATAGTATGGTGAGAAGAAATTATATAATTAGGCATAGAAATGCAAAAAAACGTCATATTATAGTAAGGCATAAAACGTCAAAAAACGTCATAGTATGGCATAAAAAGTCAAAAATACAACATACTATATTAAGGCATAAAAGGTCATAGAATCATCATAGTATGTCAAGGCATGGGACAAAATAATATAATTAGGCATAAAAATGCCAAAAAACGTCCAAGAATAGTATGGCAGAAAAATGCCAAAAAACGTCATAGTATAGTATCGCATAAAATAATTAGAATCATCATAGTATGTCAAGGCATGGGACGAAATAATATAATTAGGCATAAAAAGTAAAAAATACATCAAAGAATAGTATGGCAGAAAAATGCCAAAAAACGTCATAGAATAGTATGGCATGAAAAGTCAAACATACAACATACCATATTAAGGCATAAAAGGTCATAGAATCATCA
>NW_019426902.1:0-453 GCF_002814215.2 Seriola lalandi dorsalis
GTGTGTGTGTGTGTGTGTGTGTGTGTGTGTGTGCGTGTGTGTGCGTGTGCGCATCTTTGCACTCACAGATGTTGAACTGTTCATAATTCAACATGGCTGCTTTCCAAAACAAACAGACCAGTGGAGGAAATGCACATACAGCACAGAGTAGGTAATGCAGAGAGAGAATGAGCTGAATGAAACGCTGGATGAAGAGGGAGCGCAGAAACACCAGGAGCCGGGGCAAGTGTGACTGCTGGTGTGGCTATTAAATCAGGGCAGGAAGTTTCAGAATAGAAAGTCATCAGCAGGGTGAGTAACCACATCTGCAATGAGAAGCGGTTTCATTTACTTTGGATCTGGGCGAAGAGAATTGACTCACGGCCGGTTGGCTGGGGCAATAATTCAGAGCTTTTCATTAGCATGTGAAACCCATTACTTCTTTCCAGGTTAGTTATTCCACAATCATCCTCA
>NW_019426903.1:0-457 GCF_002814215.2 Seriola lalandi dorsalis
TATGGCTGTTGTTCTGTTGTTGATTTTAGGGCCGAGAAGGCAGCAACTGATGCAGCTGTGCACGTGATGTAACCACCACTGCAATCTGCAAGTTCATGTTGCATCACCTCCTTCATTTGCTGATCCATCAAATCCATTTTGTAATTTCAGATGAGAGCTGCTGTTTCCTCCCTATTTCTTTAATGTAACCTGTATTTATAAATGACATTAATCCAAATTAAACTCATCTGATTATCAGTCACTCTCTGGCCAGATGTTTGTTTTCTATTTCTGGGTGTGACACCCTCTGGCTGTCGATGTTGTAATGTGACCCTCATCAGAAGAAGCTTGTCTGGATGCTGAGCTTTCATTCACTGACAGAATCACGTGGTTCAACACACTTCGGGGGGGTTTGAGTTCTGAGAACGCAGCCTGACTCGTCTGGGTTTCAATGTTTTTCTAGGGTCTCATTTTCTAA
>NW_019426904.1:0-459 GCF_002814215.2 Seriola lalandi dorsalis
CCCTTGCCCTAATCCTAACCCCAACCCCAAGGACAGGCACGGCCTAAGCTCACCCCATAGACATTCCCCACCAACACACCATAACCCTCCTCCACCGCCACACCTGATACCCTTTGTATCCACCTTCTCTCACCAAACCACTGCCCTACACCGCATCATTAAACACAACTTTTCCATACTACAGTCTGTACATCCGGCATTTCATAACCACAAAATCATTTCAGCCTACAGAAAACACAAGAGCCTCCAGTCAATCCTCATCAGATCACAATTCACCGACCATAGACCCACACCCCCCCTGCCATATAGCCATCACTACAAGAACAGGAAATTCATCCACAATCCACTTAGCAACACAGCATATCCCACCCTCGGCTCTTTCTCCATCACCACCACCAATATAGTCTACATAATCACCTGCACACTTTGCAATAAACACTATATAGGAGAAACCAAACA
>NW_019426905.1:0-383 GCF_002814215.2 Seriola lalandi dorsalis
ATCTCCATAGGGTCCAGACCAGATATTGGGATATACAATATCAGTTTATGTTTCAGATCAGAAAAAAAGGGGCAATGCTGCCACTAAACAGCAGTTCAAAGCTTTATTTGTCACATGCTAAGGTATAATATATACTGTAGTAATCAAAGCTGTGAAATAAGTGTCAGACTACAAAACTAAATATGAGCAGGAAATATCATGATATTCGATGTAATCAAATATTGTACTAAGCTTATCAGAGGAGAATTCATACAAACCTTTCTGTCTCATGGCTGTAGCTGCAAGTTGCAATGAAAAAGTGTGTGTGTGTGTGTGTGTGTGTGTGTGTGTGTGTGTGTGTGTGTGTGTGTGTGTCCATAAATAAGTTTTCCCTGTGTGCAGCT
>NW_019426906.1:0-334 GCF_002814215.2 Seriola lalandi dorsalis
CACTGTTTGACTTTGGAGGCAGCGTTGCCTGATGAGTCGAGCACAACACTCCTCCGTTCCGATGGAAAGATGGCCTATAAAGGTTTGAGCCAATCATTGTGCATCAATCACATATCTCTGAGTGTGCATTAAAAGTTATAATAGAAATACACAGGATGAGGAAATAAGAAGTTTCAGTTGAGTGGACAGTCTCTCTCTTCATTGTTTACCTGCTCAGGTTCCTCCATGTTCAGAAGTGATTCTGTTTTGGTCAAGTTCTAGAAATGTGCTTGACAATATCCATACTGTTGAAGAGCACAATAGTCATCTAACTTTACACAATCCTCATTAGTGA
>NW_019426907.1:0-333 GCF_002814215.2 Seriola lalandi dorsalis
TAATAAAATATTTGAGTATCGCCTCCTCATAAGGCACCTTTATATATCTAATAGCTTTTGTAATTGTAATGCTCAATAAAGTATTTACTAATGCTTTATAGATCAGTTACAAGCTATTAATAAAGACACCTTTTGCACTACCAAAAATCCATCTCGCTGGTGAATCATTCATAGCCAAGTAATTAATAAATACTCAAGTTGTTCATGTTTTAATAAGCCATAGTGTCTGCAGTTAGCATTACTAATATGTCATTGAAGGAATGGTTCTGCATTTTGTGCTGGAATGTAAGAAGAGAAGATCAATAACACTCATATCTGTCTACAGGCAACTGC
>NW_019426908.1:0-387 GCF_002814215.2 Seriola lalandi dorsalis
AGGAGTGATGTGGTTTTAAGTTGGTGATGAATGTCTGACTGCCGAGAGGAAACGACTCTGAGGGAGATTCCTGCGATGGCACCAGAGTTACTGACTGTCATCGTGGCTTCAGGTAGGTGCAGCACTTTATAATTACTCACAATTCATCTTACTTATACGTATATGCTCATCTATCTTGTGCTAAACTGGTGGAAAGTGAGGAAAAACATAAAAATGTTTGTGCTTATTTGAGTTTGCTGACACATTTTACAGCATCAGAAAGAGTATAAGGCAGATGTGTAGCGAGATATCCACTGAAGAAACAGTGTATTTACTAAAACAACTTCTGTATGTACAGTCTGATGATGCATCAGTCCAGTCTTAATGGTTAATGTGTTGGTACACTAT
>NW_019426909.1:0-388 GCF_002814215.2 Seriola lalandi dorsalis
AACCCCAATCAACATCTTGTACATAATGTATGTGTATTATTTTTATAAATATTCTTTCACATTTCTATTGTAAATATTTTACTGAAAAAATCAATTCTATTTATATTTAAGCTACCTGACCTGCAGTCCTGGCTTTTGCTTTATCTTTCTTTCTATTTTTCTTCCTACTATGTTAACCATTGTTATGAACCAAAACAAGGCAAACTGCTCATATGTGAAAACCTACTTGGGAATAAACCTGATTCTGCTTCTGATCTCTAGGAACATCTGAATTAGAAAGGAGCAAAAATAATCTGTGGACACACCCGAGTAAAAGTGTAATGAAAAATAACAACAGTCAATTGTGCAGTTGTGACAGGAGTCATTTGTCCTTGGATATGAAGCAAAT
>NW_019426910.1:0-335 GCF_002814215.2 Seriola lalandi dorsalis
CAGACAGTGAGGAGGGTCCAGGTGAGTAACATGCTGTCATTCACTTTTAAAGTAAGACTTGTCTTTACCACTGTGATCAAATCAGACCCACAGTGTATTAATGTTCATACTGCTGATCCTTAATAATGAATATACCACTGTCTATACTGGTTATGTATTTTTACAATATGTCCATATTTGTATTGCTTCATTTGTTGGTTATATAGTGTGTGTGCATTTAATTCTTATCACACTTCTAGTTGTTTAATCATTTCCTTGCATTTACATTTCATAATATTCATACTGTAATTATTTTTGCATATTCATATCTATCCTCACAATTTAATATACTTGCA
>NW_019426911.1:0-1141 GCF_002814215.2 Seriola lalandi dorsalis
TATGCTTTAAAATACGATTTCATTTGATACCTTACCATACTATGACGTTTTTTATGACCTTTTATGCCATACTATACTGTGACGTTTTTTGGTATTTTTATGCCTTAATACACTATTTCGTATTAATCCTTACGATAATATGACGTGTTTATGATCTTTTAACCATAATATACTATAATGTTTTTTTGACATTTTATGCCATACTATACTATGACGTTTTTTGAGATTTGTATGCCTTAACACACTATGTCGTATTATTCCTTACCATGCTATGACATGTTTATGATCTTTTATGCCTTAATATACTATGATGTTTTTTTGATGTTTTATGCCATACTATACTATGATGTTATTTGACATTTTTATACCATACTATACTATGTCATATTATTCCTCATCATACTATAACGTTTTTATGACCTTTTATGCCTTAATATACTTTGATGTTTTTTTGACTTTCTATGCCATACTACACTATGACTTTTTTTTGGCATTTTTATGCTTTACTATGGTATGTCGTATTATTCCTTACCATACTATGACATGTTTATAATCTTTTATGCCATAATATACTATGACGTTTTTTGCGATTTTTGTATGCCATACTATACTATGACGTTTTTTGGTATTTTTATGCCTTAATACACTATGTCGTATTATTCCTTACAATAATATGACATGTTTATGATCTTTTAAGCCATAATATACTTTGATGTTTTTTTTTAAGGTTTTATGCCATACTATACTATGACGTTTTTTGGCATTTTTATGCCTTACTATACTATGTCGTATTATTCCTTATCATACTATAACGATTTTATGACCTTTGATGCCTTAATATACTTTAATGTTTTTTTGACAATTTATGCCATACTATACTATGACTTTTTTTGAGATTTGTATGCCATACTATACTATGACGTTTTTTGGTATTTTATGCCTTAATACACTATGTCGTATTAATCCTTACGATAATATGACGTGTTTATGATCTTTTAAGCCTTAATATACTATGATGTTTTTTTGACAATTTATGCCATACTATACTATGACCTTTTTTGAGATTTGTATGCCATACTATACTATGACGTTTTTTGAGATTTGTATGCCATACTATACTATGACGTTTTTTGGTATTTTA
>NW_019426912.1:0-329 GCF_002814215.2 Seriola lalandi dorsalis
TCAGCTTAGTTGTAATAAACAGTCTGCTGAACCGTTTTACATGAAATAACAATAGAATAGAAACTAATACTCATTTTGGAGTCATTGTGCAGGTTCACATGTCATGATGGTTCTCAGCTCTCAGTGATGTTCTTTATTCTGACACAGACACAATCATTCCAACAGATGTTTTGACTCCTGTCATCAATAATGAAATGAACTAGAGCTGAAAACTATCCGACTAACACTGAACCAAACTTAATATGAACATAATATCATTATATTGTGAGAATAAAGTCCTAATTTTACAAGAAAAAAGTCGTAATTGTGCAAGAAAAAAAGTCATAATA
>NW_019426913.1:0-923 GCF_002814215.2 Seriola lalandi dorsalis
TAGTGTTTGGTGTCACAGTTGTAGTGGTGGTTGGGGCAGCAGTTGTTGTAGTGTTTGGTGCCGCAGTTGTCGTGGTGGTTGCTGCATCAGTTGTTGTAGTGTTTGGTGTCACAGTTGTAGTGGTGGTTGGGGCAGCAGTTGTTGTAGTGTTTGGTGCCGCAGTTGTCGTGGTGGTTGCTGCATCAGTTGTTGTAGTGTTTGGTGTCACAGTTGTAGTGGTGGTTGGGGAAGGAGTTGTTGTAGTGTTTGGTGCTGCAGTTGTCGTCGTGGTTGCTGCATCACTTGTAGTGTTTGGTGTCACAGTTGTCGTGGTAGTTGCTGCATCAGTTGTTGTAGTGTTTGGTGTCACAGTTGTAGTGGTGGTTGGGGCAGCAGTTGTTGTAGTGTTTGGTGCCGCAGTTGTCGTGGTGGTTGCTGCATCAGTTGTTGTAGTGTTTGGTGTCACAGTTGTAGTGGTGGTTGGGGCAGCAGTTGTTGTAGTGTTTGGTGCTGCAGTTGTCGTCGTGGTTGCTGCATCAGTTGTTGTAGTGTTTGATGTCGCAGTTGTCGTGGTAGTTGCTGCATCAGTTGTTGTAGTGTTTGGTGTCACAGTTGTAGTGGTGGTTGGGGCAGCAGTTGTTGTAGTGTTTGGTGCCGCAGTTGTCGTGGTGGTTGCTGCATCAGTTGTTGTAGTGTTTGGTGTCACAGTTGTAGTGGTGGTTGGGGCAGCAGTTGTTGTAGTGTTTGGTGCTGCAGTTGTCGTCGTGGTTGCTGCATCACTTGTTGTAGTGTTTGATGTCGCAGTTGTCGTCGTGGTTGCTGCATCAGTTGTTGTAGTGTTTGGTGTCGCAGTTGTCGTCGTGGTTGCTGCATCAGTTGTTGTAGTGTTTGGTGTCACAGTTGTGGTGGTGGTTGCTGCATCAGTTGTTGTAGTGTTTGGTGTC
>NW_019426914.1:0-400 GCF_002814215.2 Seriola lalandi dorsalis
CCATGGTGCATGTGTTCCAAGAGGGCAGAGAAACAGAGAGAGAAAGAGAGGCTGACACCTTTTTTTTTTTTTTCTTTGCAGAAAAACACCCAAGTCCTCCAAATGAGTAAGTACGTGTGTACATATGCCAGATGACAAAATGGTGAAATATGGAGCTTACGGGACTAAGCTGCGTGTGCAAAATCAGAGCTGAGAAGCGGATGACTGGGGCCACAATTCCAAGACAATCACCATAACAACCACCACGATGTCAACAAACACTATCCTCGACAGCGTTTCATCGCTGTTTGTCAGTGAGGGGGGGGGAAAGGGAAACAAACTTTAAATTAACTCACCACAGAAAGACATGACAAACCCGGAAGAAAAGCAGACAAATGTTTTCGGCGAGCAGGAACAAACT
>NW_019426915.1:0-452 GCF_002814215.2 Seriola lalandi dorsalis
GAGGTTTTTTGCCTTACTATACTATGTCGTTTTTTGGCCTTTCATGCCTTACTATAATATGTCGTTTTTTGGCGTTTTATGCCTTACTATACTATGACGTTTTAAAAAAAAAATTTGCCTTATTATACTATGAGGTTTTTTTTTCAAATATTTTTGACCTACTATTCTATGTTGTTTTTGGCGTTATATGCCTTATTATATAATGGCGTTTTATACCTTACTATACTGAGTTTTTTTTCAAAAATTTTTGACCTACTATTTTATGTCGTTTTTTGGCATTTTATGCCATATTATACTATGACGTTTTTTGACATTTTTTTGCCTTACTATAGTATGTCGTTTTTTGGCCTTTTATGCCTTATTATACTATGATGTTTTTTGACATTTTTTTACCTTACTATAGTATGTCGTTTTATGCCTTATTATACTATGACGTTTTAAAAAAAAAAAAA
>NW_019426916.1:0-324 GCF_002814215.2 Seriola lalandi dorsalis
CAAGAAGCTCAGGTCCTTTGACGTTTGCAGTGAAATGCTGCACATGTTTTATCAGTCAGTGGTGGCCAGTGTATTCTTTTAATCTGCAATCTGCTGGGGCAACAGTATGTCAGACAGAAGCAGCTACAGCTGCAGCAAACGTGTCATCTCACTCCGCTGCAGAACAGAGAGGTTCAAGAGATCCTTTTTTCCCACTGCCATCAGGCTATACAACACATCAGCCAAAGGAAGTGGACTAATCTAATAATTATTGTTCATTTGTTATTAACTGTTTTTATTATTATCATTATTATCATAATTATTATTATCAACAATGAGCTAATG
>NW_019426917.1:0-324 GCF_002814215.2 Seriola lalandi dorsalis
TGTAGTTCCTAGGAAGTATTTCCAGTCTAATTTCACCACTATGTTCCAATATAGGTGTGGAAGCCCTGAAAGGTAAGTGAATTTTATTCATTTTTGCCAGCATAATTTCTTGTTTTCATCTGTGAAACCCCCAAGAGGCTAGTAGAAAAAAAAAAAGAAGATCAGTTGAGATAATTTTTTGTTTCCATTTGTGAAAACAGGTGAACTTTTTGTTTTTTTCAGGCTCATTTTTCCGGTTTATTTTTTTTTTTCATCTATGAAAAGAAAATCTTTTGTTTGTTTTTGTGCTACTCCTTTCGGCCACAAGAGGTTGAGGTGCACCGC
>NW_019426918.1:0-433 GCF_002814215.2 Seriola lalandi dorsalis
ACTTTTGTGCGTAGCAGCACCTGGCACACCTGGAAATGGGCTGGGATCAGATAGAAAACTTTTTCATAACCCACATTCCACATGGGCATGTTACAGCTTGTGATAATCATGGCCAATCACATTCACTACGTTCATCCCCTTCAAAGAAAGGACTCTTCACGTCATTACACATGGACAGTTTGGGAATCCTGTGGAGAGATCTTTTCAGGGGAAACATCTCGAGGTCTTTTCACCTTTTACATGTCAACGATCTTATGATTGCATTATTCTCCACGTATAATAGTTACCTGCTTTATCGGTCATATGTTGATCCATTACCATCTGCTGTTAACTGCCCCATTAGTGCCTGTTAAACTTCCTAAAACCAGGTCCCACCGAGATTTGAACTCGGATCGCTGGATTCAGAGTCCAGAGTGCTAACCATTACACCATG
>NW_019426919.1:0-323 GCF_002814215.2 Seriola lalandi dorsalis
ACAACCTCATAAAAGCAAACCAATAACAACTGGACTTGAAAACTGTTGATAAGCTGAGGTTATTTTTACCAATCGTAACAGAACAGGTAAAAAAAAGACAGATGATGGATGCAGGGGTAGCTGTTCAGATTGACTGGTATGCAGCAGTGTCATCTACCAGTTAGAGGGCACGGGAAGGCAGAATACAAGGCCATTAGTTTCAATTCAAACACTCTTTCAAGTCTAACAGTGCCATTTTTTGTGCAGAATCATTGATTGTAAAAGAAGAAAAAACACAAATCCTTGTTTCTTGGCTAATTTTTGTGCATTTTGTGTTTTTTTTG
>NW_019426920.1:0-9942 GCF_002814215.2 Seriola lalandi dorsalis
TTATTCCTGAGCTGTTTTTAGCCTACCAAATTAGAGTTAAGGATTGTGGTTAGGGTTAGGATTAGGAAAAGGGGTTAGGATTAGAAAAAGGGAACGGGGTTAGGTTTAGGATTAGAAGTAGAGGTTAGGGTTAGGCGTTGAGACTCTGGGTTAGGGTTAGGGCCCAGGGTTAGGGTTAGGATTAGAAATAGAGGTTAGGGTTAGGCATTGAGACTCTGGGTTAGGGTTAGGAATAAACCTTTAGGTTAGGGCAATATATCTTCATTTTTTTTCTTTTTCAAAATGTAACCCAATATTCATTTTTGCTCTGACCCGCATAAAATTGGAATAAAATATTTTCTCTAATTTTGGAACAAATAGTTTTTCAATTTTTCAATTATTTAATTATATTTAACATTTAAACCAAATGGTTCTTTTGTGTCTAATAACCATATCCATTTCCTTTCAACTTTTTTCCTTTCCGAATCAGTCCATGATGAATTACTTTGTATACCTGACACTCTGAAAGATTGTAAGCCGTGTAAAATAAAATGTTTAACTAAAGGAGTTTGAGTTTCTTTCTTATGTCTAATGTTGTATCTATGTTGACTCATCCTGGTTAAGATTGAATTTCTTGTTTCTCCAATGTATTGTTTCCCACATTTAGAACAAAAAATGACATAAATACAATTGGAGGATTGTGGATTAAAAGCTTGTGTAATCTTAAATATAGATTTTTTGACTTTGTTATGTATATATTTCAATTTGTAAAAATGTTCTGTCAAGCTATTAACTTTACTTGTTTGTTGTATAGGTTTAAGTTTTGCATTGACTAAATAATCTTTTAAATTCTTATTCCTTCTGTAGGCTGAAATTACCTTATAATTCTGTAGCAATCCCTGATTTTCTATTATTGATTGATAATTGGACTTCATTTTGTGGTTTAATAATGTACTTATTGATGAATAATTAGTAATTAAAGGAATTAAATCCTTTTGATTCCTCTGTCCAGTAATCTGAAATGATTTGAGACATTGTCTCAAAAACGATCGGGAATATCCTCTTTTTCTGAGAGTCCCAAAAAGAATTTTAACTGCTTCGCGAAAATCTATGTCCTGTGTACAAATTCGTTTGAATCTAATTAATTGCGATTTTACCAAACCTTTATAGGTATGTTTTGGATGAAAACTGGTTTTGAACAATAATGCATGTGTATCTGTTTCTTTGAAATAAACTTTAACCTCCACCTTTTGATTTTGATGAAATGTTGTCCCTTTGTATATGGTGGTGTCCAGAAAATTGATGGATTGATGATTAACTGTGTATTTTAATTTAATCGAAGAATCGTGGGTGTTTAATATATTTATAAATTCCATGAATTCTTCCTTTGAATCAGTCCAAGTTCCAAAAATATCGTCCAGGTATCTAAAGTAGTTGAGTGGTCTCTTGTTACATTTGGCTAAGGCTTCCTCTTCCCAATTTGCCATAAAAATATTTGCATATGCGGGTGCGAATTTTTTACCCATAGCTGTTCCCTTAATTTGCAAATAATATTCTCCATTAAATTCGAAATCATTTTTGGTTAGATTAATTTCCAATAATTGCAACAATTCCTTATCTGGTCTCTTTTCATTGGGGTATTTTTGAAAAATGTTTTTAACTGCTTTTAGACCTGCCTTTGTATCAATATTTGTATATAAACTATCTATATCAATTGTGAAGAAAAATGAGTTTAGAGGAAGTCTTAAATTTTTAACAATACTAATGAAATCATATGTATCCTTGATATATGATGGATGTTTGACAGAAAGTGGGTTCAAAAAATAATCAATATATTCAGCTGTTTGATATGTTTCACTTCCACAATCTGAAACAATAGGCCTGCCAGGAGGTATCTCAAATGGCACCGTCCATTTTTCCGGATCTTTGTGGATCTTAGGTAATATATAAAACCTCCGTGGCCTTGGTTCTATGTCTCCTTTTAAGTATTGTTCCTGTTTAATATTGATGAATTTATCCTTTTGTAATTTATTTAAAATTTTATGTATTACAGGTACGGTTTGTAAATAAATTGGTTCCTTTAATTTGGTATAATATGTCTGATTGTTCAATTGGCGATTGACTTCTGTTATATATTGATCCCTTCCCATAATTACCACGGCGCTCCCTTTGTCCGCGGATTTAATCACTATATGTTTATTCTCATTTAGTTCTCTAAGTGCCCTGATCTCTTCTTGTGACAAATTAGTTTTTTCTCCCTGTGATTTGAAATACTTTTTGAAATCCTTATTGTCTTTTTTAATTAGGAAATTCACTTCTGGTGGTAATTTGTCCTGTTGTGGTGTCCAAAATGAGATAGGTGTGAATCGTGGTAATTCTTCTTTATTTTTATTCCTGAAATATGCTGCTAATTTAACTTTCCTATGATAATTTTGGATATCCAATTGCAATTGTCTCTTTTGATTTTTGTGTAAGTCAATTGTTGGAACAAAGGTCAATCCTCGATTCAAAAGACCCCACTGTACTTTAGAGAGACTAAAATTCTTTGCCAGCACTATTACATTTTGGGATAAAAGGGGTTTCGACCCCTCACTCCCCTCCTCCAAGAGGCTTATAGGGTTGTCAAGTTTAAGTATAAGGCCCAATGTTTCAGCATTGCTCGGGCAGTTTTTTTGGTCCAATGTACATTATCAATTTCTGTGTGGAACTGAGAACTCCTGAGTACAGGAACATATGGCAAGTTCCTGGAAATGTGATCATTGAGTATCGAAAGAGTTCGTTGTTCCGTGCTGGGTAGGGAAGTGGAAAAATTCACCAGCGGGATCCAAATCTCTGCGTAAGGAAATTTATCTTTCGCAGTTCTAACTGCTGCTTGCATCTGTTTGATTGCAGTTTCCTTAGCTTTCTGTCCTCTGCAATTCAATCCGAATGACAGAACCAGTTTCTCCACTACCGTGTGGCTCGTTGATTTAGCCATCACTGCCTGCGCGTGACGAAAATTGGCCCCTGGGTAACTGTCAATCTGCAGGTCCGGCACAGAATATGCCGGTATCCTTGCCAGATTCGAGTCCCCGATAATGAGCCACTTTTTCCCCACACTCAGGCCCCAATCAACCAGTTTGCGATCAGTGTTGATGTGTCGTTTTACACTACAATATTGTGGCTTCTTTGGGGTAGAGGTTAATTCCAACAATGAATCATCATGAGTTGGATCCCATTCATTAACTGAGGAGCTGCGTTGCGAACTTGATTCTTGATGAACCAGAGCTGATACTTGAACTGGCTCTCCTGTCCTCTGTTTGGTGACAGTTTCACTCCTAGCCGAAGTCAGGGTTGGGCTTTTGACCAGACCTGTCTCCCCTCCTGATTGAAGTAATGGCTGGGCTGTGGATGATGGTCTTCTCTGAGAAGGATGACTCTCCGCAACCTTTTCTACCAGTTCAACTATCTCAAAGTCAAAGTTATCCTCAGTAACCACCCCTGGAGTGTATCTTACACTTTTTCGTTGTGGTCTGGGTTCAATTGGTGTTTCTGGCTGAGGAGAATCAATCACAAGTTCTTCATTCTGAGGGGGTTCTGGTGACCAGTCCGCCCCTTGGTCAGTCATTGTGGCTACTGTGTGTTTTGTGGGTGCGTCTTGCGAAATGTTTGTGACCCTTTCTGTTTGTTGAGGTGTTACCTGGGTCGTTTGTGTTTGCTGTGGCCCATGTGTACGTTCTATGATTTCTTCTTGTACTGCTGATTGTTGTTTTTTGTCAGACTCTGCTCTATAAGCTGTGATCAGTGCTTCTGCATGATCCACCACATCCCTGGTCATGCGAGGCAGATTCTTGCGGGCCCATTTTGTGGCCACCTCGAAAGCCGTTTTCCACTCTGGGACCAAGTCATTCGAAAGATCTGACAAAATGGTCTCAAGAACTGTTGTGTAATGTTCTTCCAGAATCGTGAGAGTATTGTAACCCCAGTTCTTAGCATTTCCCACTATCAAATCCCTTGTATCTGAGTTGGGGGATGCTGGTTTGATGATGGTAGACAAGGTTTCCACCATGCGGGAAATCATCACCGGTTCTGGTTTCCCTGGTTTTGGGGTTACATTCTGTAGGTGGTGCACTGTTTTAATGACTGAGTGCAGTTGGCGTACCAGTTTGCCAAACTTCGGATCAGTGGGTTGCTGTTGACCCTGATTCCACCTTTGGCCTTGGTTCCACCCTTGCCCACGGAAACCAGGAGCAGTGAATTTAGGGACTGTTTTATTGAACATTTGTCGAGTCACTGAAGCGTAGGACCGAGATTGGGGACCAAAGTAACGAGCCGAATTACCTGAGGGAGGCACAGGCTGGTTAGGACGTGGGTAAGGACCCCGACTCCCATAGGAGTACGGAGGTGCACGGTCCTTCCCCCAGTTCACCCCATCACCTTGATCCCAGGCACGCTGACGACGGTCCTTTCGCCTTTTGCCGTAGCGTACCTGTGTCCACTCATTTTGCCAGCCACTCATCTTTGAGTGGTCTGTGCTGTTTTTAATTATTTCTTTTTTTTAGAGGCTTTGTTATATATTAATTATAAATGAAAAGAATATGAATTTTTTTAACTTATTTTAATAACGCAATTTGTTTTTAATCAAATGAAAATAAATTGAAAAAAAATATTTATTTAAACAATCAAATCAAAATGTGTGCCTATGAGGCAACGTTTCAACCTTTTTAAAGGTCTTCTTCAGGCCTAGGCACACTGAAAAAACAAAAAAAGTGGCTTCTTCTAGCTGTCAAGCTGTGTATCTGTTGCTGGTCAGAGCAAGAATGAGAGGCAGCTCTCTCTGCCCTGCTATTTATACCCTCCCACTTTTTTTTCCTTTTTTTTCTCTCTTAAGTTTCACTTTCGTGAATCCCTACGTAGGCTTTAACCCTTTGTATGTCCACCAGTGTTTTAAAGTTTTTACTATCTAAAAAACAATTTTCTCTTATATATCCCTTTTAATTTGTTAATGTAATTTAATAATCCCTGTTTTTAATCCAATATTAATAAATTAATTAATTAAATTAAAATGTTTTTAAACTTTTTATCCCTTTTTAGTCTTTTTCCTCACCTAACATGGTATTCTGAATTAAATGTGTTTTTTCTATCATTATAAATTGCAAACTTTTAGCCTAATATTAATTTATTCCCAATGTTTTAACTTTTTTAATCTTCTTTTAATAAAATATTTTTTATGAAATTATTCCTGAGCTGTTTTTAGCCTACCAAATTAGAGTTAAGGATTGTGGTTAGGGTTAGGATTAGGAAAAGGGGTTAGGATTAGAAAAAGGGAACGGGGTTAGGTTTAGGATTAGAAGTAGAGGTTAGGGTTAGGCGTTGAGACTCTGGGTTAGGGTTAGGGCCCAGGGTTAGGGTTAGGATTAGAAATAGAGGTTAGGGTTAGGCATTGAGACTCTGGGTTAGGGTTAGGAATAAACCTTTAGGTTAGGGCAATATATCTTCATTTTTTTTCTTTTTCAAAATGTAACCCAATATTCATTTTTGCTCTGACCCGCATAAAATTGGAATAAAATATTTTCTCTAATTTTGGAACAAATAGTTTTTCAATTTTTCAATTATTTAATTATATTTAACATTTAAACCAAATGGTTCTTTTGTGTCTAATAACCATATCCATTTCCTTTCAACTTTTTTCCTTTCCGAATCAGTCCATGATGAATTACTTTGTATACCTGACACTCTGAAAGATTGTAAGCCGTGTAAAATAAAATGTTTAACTAAAGGAGTTTGAGTTTCTTTCTTATGTCTAATGTTGTATCTATGTTGACTCATCCTGGTTAAGATTGAATTTCTTGTTTCTCCAATGTATTGTTTCCCACATTTAGAACAAAAAATGACATAAATACAATTGGAGGATTGTGGATTAAAAGCTTGTGTAATCTTAAATATAGATTTTTTGACTTTGTTATGTATATATTTCAATTTGTAAAAATGTTCTGTCAAGCTATTAACTTTACTTGTTTGTTGTATAGGTTTAAGTTTTGCATTGACTAAATAATCTTTTAAATTCTTATTCCTTCTGTAGGCTGAAATTACCTTATAATTCTGTAGCAATCCCTGATTTTCTATTATTGATTGATAATTGGACTTCATTTTGTGGTTTAATAATGTACTTATTGATGAATAATTAGTAATTAAAGGAATTAAATCCTTTTGATTCCTCTGTCCAGTAATCTGAAATGATTTGAGACATTGTCTCAAAAACGATCGGGAATATCCTCTTTTTCTGAGAGTCCCAAAAAGAATTTTAACTGCTTCGCGAAAATCTATGTCCTGTGTACAAATTCGTTTGAATCTAATTAATTGCGATTTTACCAAACCTTTATAGGTATGTTTTGGATGAAAACTGGTTTTGAACAATAATGCATGTGTATCTGTTTCTTTGAAATAAACTTTAACCTCCACCTTTTGATTTTGATGAAATGTTGTCCCTTTGTATATGGTGGTGTCCAGAAAATTGATGGATTGATGATTAACTGTGTATTTTAATTTAATCGAAGAATCGTGGGTGTTTAATATATTTATAAATTCCATGAATTCTTCCTTTGAATCAGTCCAAGTTCCAAAAATATCGTCCAGGTATCTAAAGTAGTTGAGTGGTCTCTTGTTACATTTGGCTAAGGCTTCCTCTTCCCAATTTGCCATAAAAATATTTGCATATGCGGGTGCGAATTTTTTACCCATAGCTGTTCCCTTAATTTGCAAATAATATTCTCCATTAAATTCGAAATCATTTTTGGTTAGATTAATTTCCAATAATTGCAACAATTCCTTATCTGGTCTCTTTTCATTGGGGTATTTTTGAAAAATGTTTTTAACTGCTTTTAGACCTGCCTTTGTATCAATATTTGTATATAAACTATCTATATCAATTGTGAAGAAAAATGAGTTTAGAGGAAGTCTTAAATTTTTAACAATACTAATGAAATCATATGTATCCTTGATATATGATGGATGTTTGACAGAAAGTGGGTTCAAAAAATAATCAATATATTCAGCTGTTTGATATGTTTCACTTCCACAATCTGAAACAATAGGCCTGCCAGGAGGTATCTCAAATGGCACCGTCCATTTTTCCGGATCTTTGTGGATCTTAGGTAATATATAAAACCTCCGTGGCCTTGGTTCTATGTCTCCTTTTAAGTATTGTTCCTGTTTAATATTGATGAATTTATCCTTTTGTAATTTATTTAAAATTTTATGTATTACAGGTACGGTTTGTAAATAAATTGGTTCCTTTAATTTGGTATAATATGTCTGATTGTTCAATTGGCGATTGACTTCTGTTATATATTGATCCCTTCCCATAATTACCACGGCGCTCCCTTTGTCCGCGGATTTAATCACTATATGTTTATTCTCATTTAGTTCTCTAAGTGCCCTGATCTCTTCTTGTGACAAATTAGTTTTTTCTCCCTGTGATTTGAAATACTTTTTGAAATCCTTATTGTCTTTTTTAATTAGGAAATTCACTTCTGGTGGTAATTTGTCCTGTTGTGGTGTCCAAAATGAGATAGGTGTGAATCGTGGTAATTCTTCTTTATTTTTATTCCTGAAATATGCTGCTAATTTAACTTTCCTATGATAATTTTGGATATCCAATTGCAATTGTCTCTTTTGATTTTTGTGTAAGTCAATTGTTGGAACAAAGGTCAATCCTCGATTCAAAAGACCCCACTGTACTTTAGAGAGACTAAAATTCTTTGCCAGCACTATTACATTTTGGGATAAAAGGGGTTTCGACCCCTCACTCCCCTCCTCCAAGAGGCTTATAGGGTTGTCAAGTTTAAGTATAAGGCCCAATGTTTCAGCATTGCTCGGGCAGTTTTTTTGGTCCAATGTACATTATCAATTTCTGTGTGGAACTGAGAACTCCTGAGTACAGGAACATATGGCAAGTTCCTGGAAATGTGATCATTGAGTATCGAAAGAGTTCGTTGTTCCGTGCTGGGTAGGGAAGTGGAAAAATTCACCAGCGGGATCCAAATCTCTGCGTAAGGAAATTTATCTTTCGCAGTTCTAACTGCTGCTTGCATCTGTTTGATTGCAGTTTCCTTAGCTTTCTGTCCTCTGCAATTCAATCCGAATGACAGAACCAGTTTCTCCACTACCGTGTGGCTCGTTGATTTAGCCATCACTGCCTGCGCGTGACGAAAATTGGCCCCTGGGTAACTGTCAATCTGCAGGTCCGGCACAGAATATGCCGGTATCCTTGCCAGATTCGAGTCCCCGATAATGAGCCACTTTTTCCCCACACTCAGGCCCCAATCAACCAGTTTGCGATCAGTGTTGATGTGTCGTTTTACACTACAATATTGTGGCTTCTTTGGGGTAGAGGTTAATTCCAACAATGAATCATCATGAGTTGGATCCCATTCATTAACTGAGGAGCTGCGTTGCGAACTTGATTCTTGATGAACCAGAGCTGATACTTGAACTGGCTCTCCTGTCCTCTGTTTGGTGACAGTTTCACTCCTAGCCGAAGTCAGGGTTGGGCTTTTGACCAGACCTGTCTCCCCTCCTGATTGAAGTAATGGCTGGGCTGTGGATGATGGTCTTCTCTGAGAAGGATGACTCTCCGCAACCTTTTCTACCAGTTCAACTATCTCAAAGTCAAAGTTATCCTCAGTAACCACCCCTGGAGTGTATCTTACACTTTTTCGTTGTGGTCTGGGTTCAATTGGTGTTTCTGGCTGAGGAGAATCAATCACAAGTTCTTCATTCTGAGGGGGTTCTGGTGACCAGTCCGCCCCTTGGTCAGTCATTGTGGCTACTGTGTGTTTTGTGGGTGCGTCTTGCGAAATGTTTGTGACCCTTTCTGTTTGTTGAGGTGTTACCTGGGTCGTTTGTGTTTGCTGTGGCCCATGTGTACGTTCTATGATTTCTTCTTGTACTGCTGATTGTTGTTTTTTGTCAGACTCTGCTCTATAAGCTGTGATCAGTGCTTCTGCATGATCCACCACATCCCTGGTCATGCGAGGCAGATTCTTGCGGGCCCATTTTGTGGCCACCTCGAAAGCCGTTTTCCACTCTGGGACCAAGTCATTCGAAAGATCTGACAAAATGGTCTCAAGAACTGTTGTGTAATGTTCTTCCAGAATCGTGAGAGTATTGTAACCCCAGTTCTTAGCATTTCCCACTATCAAATCCCTTGTATCTGAGTTGGGGGATGCTGGTTTGATGATGGTAGACAAGGTTTCCACCATGCGGGAAATCATCACCGGTTCTGGTTTCCCTGGTTTTGGGGTTACATTCTGTAGGTGGTGCACTGTTTTAATGACTGAGTGCAGTTGGCGTACCAGTTTGCCAAACTTCGGATCAGTGGGTTGCTGTTGACCCTGATTCCACCTTTGGCCTTGGTTCCACCCTTGCCCACGGAAACCAGGAGCAGTGAATTTAGGGACTGTTTTATTGAACATTTGTCGAGTCACTGAAGCGTAGGACCGAGATTGGGGACCAAAGTAACGAGCCGAATTACCTGAGGGAGGCACAGGCTGGTTAGGACGTGGGTAAGGACCCCGACTCCCATAGGAGTACGGAGGTGCACGGTCCTTCCCCCAGTTCACCCCATCACCTTGATCCCAGGCACGCTGACGACGGTCCTTTCGCCTTTTGCCGTAGCGTACCTGTGTCCACTCATTTTGCCAGCCACTCATCTTTGAGTGGTCTGTGCTGTTTTTAATTATTTCTTTTTTTAGAGGCTTTGTTATATATTAATTATAAATGAAAAGAATATGAATTTTTTTAACTTATTTTAATAACGCAATTTGTTTTTAATCAAATGAAAATAAATTGAAAAAAAATATTTATTTAAACAATCAAATCAAAATGTGTGCCTATGAGGCAACGTTTCAACCTTTTTAAAGGTCTTCTTCAGGCCTAGGCACACTGAAAAAACAAAAAAAGTGGCTTCTTCTAGCTGTCAAG
>NW_019426921.1:0-469 GCF_002814215.2 Seriola lalandi dorsalis
ACAAGTAAAATAGTGTAATCTAGAGAAAGTGACGTTTCACTCACTGCATCATTCAGGTAATATGGAAGAGAAAGACTCCACTAATGGGAAAGGAAGTGGACCTACAATGGACGGTCGGCTGTACTGAAAAAGTGCATGTAATGTAAGCTATTAGGGCCCATATTCACAAAGCATCTTAAGCTAAAAGTAGCTCGTATCTTGCCGATTTAGGAGAAACTCCGAAGAATAATCGGCATGTCAGTCCTAACTTTATGACTCCTCATTTTTCTGACTAAGAGTAATTCACAAAGACACTTAGCTCTAAAAGTAGCACCTAAGTCTGGGAGAAGTTAGAAGCAGTGGAGAGGACTCCTAACCCACTACGACCAAATCATAGAGAATCTTTAAGGGCTGCTTTCATTCCACATCACAGTGTTCTGGAAACCTTAAACGATGCTGAATGACTTAAAAGATACGATTCAGTCACGAG
>NW_019426922.1:0-391 GCF_002814215.2 Seriola lalandi dorsalis
ACCATTCATTTTTCCATTACTTACAGGCAACACTGACAACATTCCCCTCAGTCTCAGCTACACTTTAAATGTACACCTAATTAGCAAACATTAGCATGCTACCATAGTGATTACACCTGCCAAACATCAGCATGTTAGCATTGTTCGCTAAATACAGCTTCACAGAGCTGCTGATGTTTCCATCACAACCTGGCAACCTAACACTTGTTGTTGTTAAAGGTGCATGACTGAAATGTGAAATATTAGTAAATGGATTATGGACCATTAGTAAATCCATGAGTTACACTTTAATACGGCCTGTCTGCAAGTATTTGAACTTCCAACTCCCTGTGAGTTTCATTATAGCTGCTCTCACACAGATTCATCATTTTGTGTAGTCAGTCAAAAAGCT
>NW_019426923.1:0-321 GCF_002814215.2 Seriola lalandi dorsalis
GCACATTAGAAAAATGCTCTGGGGTTTCTAAGAGAGCACTATGGGGGAGATTTGACAGCTATTTTACCCGGAGCTTAATGGGTCACTATAAACAAAAGCTCAAAATGATTCCTGCTTTATGTAGCTGTTACAGCTCCATAAAATGCCTTGAACTCTGATGTTGATTTTGGAGATTGGCTCAAGACTTTCTTATAATATATTACCACTGCATTAAGAAAGGCTGTTTGGTGATGAGAGTTAAACTTTCGAGTGGACACCTAAAATAACGCTTAACATTTTTTTTTTTTAAGTTTCTTCTTCTGCAAGAGATGCCAACCAGAG
>NW_019426924.1:0-476 GCF_002814215.2 Seriola lalandi dorsalis
GTCGCCTCAAGGGCTTTTTCCAGAGCTTTCAACTGCATTGCACAGCCTTTATGAGGGAGTTTGATTATAGTTATCAATACCATAATTTAAAAACACTCCCTTTACAGGTAAAAGCTGAAGATAAAAGTACTCACAGTTATGGATTCATATCATTAGATATTTGATATTTCATGTTGATTTATTATTATTGATGGAGCAACTTTTAACGACTTTATGTGCATTTTCATTTTCACAACAAGACAAAAATAATGACGGGTTTCATCTGTAAAGTAACCATGGTAACTCTAGTCAGGTAAACATTAAAAAAATTAAAAAAAAATACTGAAAGAAAAGTACAAGTACTTCAAAGTCGCGCTTCAGTAGAGTATTTCATTAGATGTACTTTCCACTTCCTGCATCATTTCACTGGTCAAAAACCTGCTCATACCCACTAATTGTGGTGTAAAAACAGACAGACAGCTTTAATCACATTATAA
>NW_019426925.1:0-428 GCF_002814215.2 Seriola lalandi dorsalis
CAACCACTGCAAAGGAAACCCTGGCTATGTTACTTGCCTTACAGCATTTTGAGGTGTATGTATGTTCCAGTTCACAACCCATGATGGTGTACACTGACCATAACCCGCTGGGGTTTTTGGCTCAGATGTACAACTGCGAACAATGCTTGATGCGTTGGGTGTTGTTGGTGCAGGGCTACAAGATCAAAATTATACATAAAAGTGGAGCTGACAGCGTGGTGGCCGATGCTGTCCTGTGGATGAAATAGTTTTCCTGTGGTTGTACCACGTGGTGAGTAAACATTGTGATTCGGTGTTGTCAGTGTTCGACCAAAATGTTTATGTAAATGTGATGTGCTGCCATGTGACTCCTTTTGAACAACCCTAGTGGTGTTGTAAGGTGTTCTGCTCTCTCTCTCTCTCTCTCTCTCTCTCTCTCTCTCTCTCTC
>NW_019426926.1:0-319 GCF_002814215.2 Seriola lalandi dorsalis
TCCTTATCTTAGTTTTAATATACTTAAGAAATCCCTTAAAATGTTGCACAAAAGACCTTAGAGACCAAAGTTCACCTGGTGAAGTTCCCGTCAAAACAATTTGAGGACGAGATAGTGACGCACTTCTTTAACGTTAGCTGCTTCCCACAAGTGATAAACAGGAATCACAAGTGCTAATGGCAGCAAATCATCGGTCTCCATGGAAACAGTAAAATCTCTTCCACTTAATTTTTTTCCTCAACTACGGAAACGTTTTAAGAGATTCTGTGCAACAGCATCACGTCATCAACTCCCATATTTCAACTCCCACAGCTCCACT
>NW_019426927.1:0-463 GCF_002814215.2 Seriola lalandi dorsalis
TCACGGCTCTGATCCACGTTAGTTTTCATTTCATCTTCTCAGGGACACTGGTTCTGTTTACACAGAACACATTAATACAAAGCATAGGAATATGGCAATATTTTGTGTGGATAAAAAATTCTGTGTACATAGGAGAAGTTGCAGATGTGATATGGCTGTAATATTTGAGACTGCAGGAGCAGGGAAATGATGCAGGGGAAGGTGATTCCACATAAAACAAAGCTGGACTGAAGAATTTAATAAAAAAAAAAAACATACACCATAGTAACAACTTCCATCTATTGATCTGCCCATCAAGTTATCCCTATGTCTGCAGAAAAGACTCTACAGCTGCCAAGGTTAGCATTAAGCAGGGAACACAGCACTGTATGTCTCACTCATTAAAGAAACAAACAGACTGTAAAGGTGACTGGATGAGACCAGCTCTACTACTCTTTGACAGTGTCTTTGTATCCATGTCTTG
>NW_019426928.1:0-319 GCF_002814215.2 Seriola lalandi dorsalis
ACACACACAAAATGACCTTTTAAATCTCTCGGTGCTGCATGCCGTTAACTCTCCCTGCAGGATTGTGTCTGACATTCCACATTTTTTTTTATTTTTTATCACAGTCTGCAAATGATACAGTTTCCAATCCTCCACCCAAGGAAAGGAGAGGTGCAGTCACTCTTCACTGTGCAAACTGTCTGTTTCTGCATCAAACCTGGTGGAGGGGTGGGGCACGGGCCAGGGGAGAACCCATTCAATTTGGTTGCTGATCCGGTTAAAGAGGCAGATCCAGGAAAAGTGATAGTTCGGGTTATTTGACGCGGGGTTGTGTGAGGTA
>NW_019426929.1:0-319 GCF_002814215.2 Seriola lalandi dorsalis
GGGCCACATGGGGCCACATGGGGCCACCAGGCTGACTGGTCTCTACTATACAAGAGAAGGGGAAGGTATATCGAACCTGTGTGCTTGTGCTCTTCCTGTCTGAAGATGTCAAACAGTTTCAAAGGTTTAAATACAAACACTTGTTTAGCATCACTAACTCCTTCCTTCTCTCCGTGTAATCATTTAGCCTGTTACGTTTTCATCCCCCTCTTTCCTCCTCTGCAACCTGTGCACAGCACATCCCTGTAACGCACTCTTGTAAAGCCGAGGACTAGACTATGTCGGGTTCCTGCTCTGTGCGGCTGTGGCTGCCCTTTCG
>NW_019426930.1:0-318 GCF_002814215.2 Seriola lalandi dorsalis
GTGTGTGTGTGTGTGTGTGTGTGTGTGTGTGTGTGTGTGTCTGTGTGTGTGTGTCTGTGTGTGTGTGTGTCTGGATGAGCAGGCTGTTATACTCATCAGTCAGTTCAGGCATTTCAATCTGTTCAGTGTGACTTGATGCAACCTCCTGTGCAGCTGAAGCTGAACACCGCTGTATTATATGGGGTGGACAAATGATACAACAGCCCTGCACTGACTCAGGGAAGTTAAAAAAAACAAACTGTTTTTCTTTTTCTTTTTAACATTAAATGCTTAAGGATTAGTTCAGCATTTTTATTATTTCATTTTCTTACCTGTCGA
>NW_019426931.1:0-106 GCF_002814215.2 Seriola lalandi dorsalis
GACAGAGAGACAGAGAGAGAGAGACAGAGAGAGACAGAGAGAGACAGAGAGAGAGAGACAGAGAGAGACAGAGAGAGAGACAGAGAGAGAGAGAGAGAGACAGAGA
>NW_019426931.1:126-530 GCF_002814215.2 Seriola lalandi dorsalis
AGAGAGACAGAGAGACAGAGAGAGAGAGACAGAGAGAGACAGAGAGAGACAGAGAGAGAGAGACAGAGAGAGACAGAGAGAGAGACAGAGAGAGAGAGAGAGAGACAGAGAGAGAGAGACAGAGAGAGAGAGACAGAGAGAGAGAGAGAACCCAGTGTGCTGTGCTGTGATCCCAGTCTCACCATTGTGAGAGAGCTGGACACAGATGCAACTGAGTAACAGGCCACAACCTGTTTGCTCGTCTCAAAATGATTACAGAAACGCTGACAAATTACCACAAGTTTCCGGACTCAGGAACAGAAGAGTCTTTAGAGAGAAAGAGGGGGGAGAGAAAAAAAAAAAAGAAAAAAAAGAAAAGAATCTAAACAGATAAAAATAACGAGGCCACAAGGAAACCGAGCCTG
>NW_019426932.1:0-366 GCF_002814215.2 Seriola lalandi dorsalis
TCCTCTCCTCTCCTCTTCCTCTTCCTTTCCTCTCCTCTCCCTCTCCTTTTCCTCTCCTCTCCCTCTCCTCTTCCTCTCATCTCCTCTTCCTCTCCTTTCCTCTTCCTTTTCCTCTCCTCTTCCTCCCTTCTCCTCTTCCTACCATCTTCCTCTTCCTCTCCTCTCCACATGCTGTGTTTATTGTTGCTGTGTTCGGCAGGACGATGCCGGGGCTTTTCCCACCACACTTATGGGAGCTGACACCGAGCCATCCTCCCTCCTGTTTACAACTCATTATGACAGTCAGGCCCCTGTGGGACGCCTGTCTTAAACTCGGAGCCATGAGGACAGGAGATGAAGTCCAACTGTCGTCTCTGACGCCGGTGG
>NW_019426933.1:0-316 GCF_002814215.2 Seriola lalandi dorsalis
ATTTACATGTTCATACAACCACACAGCAACAGCAAATAATGATGACCCATATTCAAGAGCCTGACAACTTTCAATACGGGTTGTGAGAGAGAGCGGGAGAGCAGGGCAAGGAAGGGCTGAGTGAATCAATGCGCTGCACTCAGCTCTGCAATGAAATAACATTTGATCCACTTTAAATAGTCAAAAAAAAAAAGAACATCTATATGCAGTGAGCGATGATGATATCGTGGCTGGCCGCAATGGGGAAACACTGGATTGGGTCACGGTGGGCTTCATCGTGACAGGAAGAACTATTAGTCCCATAAATCCACAAGTT
>NW_019426934.1:0-358 GCF_002814215.2 Seriola lalandi dorsalis
TGTCATTAGCTGACCTTACATGTTAGCTGGTACTGGACAACACTTCAACACTTCACTTGACTTGAAACAAGCACTAGTTTCCTTCATGGTCAAACAAAAGCAGAAATTTGAAGCCTACTATTTTCTCCAACTCTGAAATCTTCAGCTCCTGCTGATGAATTTGTTGATTCTTCATCTCCAGAACTTCTTTCAGACTCTTCAGGTCTTCCTCAATGTGTTTATACGGAGCCAAAGCATCCTGCCAAAAGCAGACATCATTAGTGAAAGCAACCATCAGTCTTGCTTTCTTTCTGTTGTATCCAGCTACTGTCACCAAAGCAGTCAATATATTGTCCAGTGATGTATCAGTTACCACTAT
>NW_019426935.1:0-370 GCF_002814215.2 Seriola lalandi dorsalis
CATATTCATATAGTCTCAGTGTTATGTAAGAAGATTTTTGCAAAGTCTGTCAATGAGATTTCTGCCTCCAACTCTAATCAATGAAACTTTATTTTTCTCAAATCAGCAAAATAAAGTTACTTTTGATGAACTTCAGAAATTTCTGTCACTTAATCTCCTTGTTTCAAGGGATAATGTCTAAATGTTTTACATCTGATTTGTCTTAACTGAATATGTTTCCTCGTGTTTTCTCTTTCTAGGTTCAAAATAAAAACAACAGACACTATAATAAACTGTACCAAGCTTAAACATGTCTGGGATTTATATTTACAGTGGAATAAGATCAGATCACTCACCTCCTCCTCTGGTTAAAGTCCATTGGAAACTCAGG
>NW_019426936.1:0-420 GCF_002814215.2 Seriola lalandi dorsalis
GCTTGCTGATTCAGACTTGAAATTGGATGTATTAAAAAGGGAATGGGAGGGGGTCTGCAAGGGCCCAGATTTTTGTGCTACACCTCTGTTCCCAGTATCTGAACAACCACCTGTGAGGCAACTCTAAGCAAGACCAGCAACAAGTACCAGTGACAGAGCGTCTCTAATTGATTAAGTCAAATTAATTAATTCACTCTAATTCATTAACGTATTACTAGAACACAGTTGTGGTCTGAGCTTTGAATTGGAATAACAAGGTGAATGTTTCTGCATCCTTCTCCATACATCATGTAATTTTTATTTATTTAATAACATCCTGTCTCAAGTGCATTGTTGTTTCGTTGATAAAATTAAATACTTGTTTACTTTGTCTGGGAATAGGCAGCAAGGCAGATACACACTGCCCTCTGCTGGGGGAAA
>NW_019426937.1:0-316 GCF_002814215.2 Seriola lalandi dorsalis
TAGACTAGAGCAGCCTGTCCTATCAGAAAATCAAAAAATATAAATGTTTGACAAACCAGCAGGTGAATGACTTCCTGTGATGTTACCACATGGAAAGCAACAAAGTAGCTTGATGGCATCCAGGTGCTCAGTGCACTACAAGAAATATACATTTCAGAGTGGTCAATGGAAACAATGAGAGACATGGTGTACAAGAGACTTTCAGCTAAGCATTTGGTACCACTTTACAATAAGACTGCCCGAATAAAGGATTAATAATTGGTTCATAATTAAGTTATTCATTTGGTTGTTAACATTTTATAAATCAAAAATAAAC
>NW_019426938.1:0-381 GCF_002814215.2 Seriola lalandi dorsalis
AGCCTGTTATAGTATATAGTATTTACCATAACAAATAGTGTGATTAGCAAGCTATTGAACTGAAAAATGAATGTATTATTATCTGTGTTGAGTGTGTCTCCAACTGTTAAAAAAACAAACAAAAAACAAACACAAATACCTAAAGAGTTGAGGGGAAATCCTCAGGGTTGCCATTGTGATTATTTTTTTATGCACTACCAACTGACATACCTTGACACGGTCAGCAGAGCTGTTGAAAAGGCCAATGCGGCGGACACAGTTAAGGATGGGGTCACTGCTGTCCTCCAGCATGTTATGAGTGCAGATTGGAGGCTGGCACTGTCTCTGAGTCGCAAAGATGGCGCGCTTCATGATGGTGAAATCCTCTTTGTCCAGCATCTT
>NW_019426939.1:0-836 GCF_002814215.2 Seriola lalandi dorsalis
TTTTTGGACATTTTTATGCCATACTATACTATGACGTTTTTGACATATTTATGCCATACTATACTATGTCGTTTTTTGAGAATTTTATGCCATGCTATACGATGACGTTTTTTGAGAATTTTATACCATACTATACTATGACGTTTTGGACATTTTTATGCCATGGTATACGAAGTCGTTTTTTGAGAATTTTATGCCACACTATATTATGACCTTTTTGACATTTTTATGCCATACTATACTATGACGTTTTTGGACATTTTTATACCATACTATACTATGACGTTTTTAACATTTTTATGCCATACTATAATATGTCGTTATTTGAGAATTTTATGCCATGCTATACTATAATGATTTTGAGAATTTTATACCTTACTATACTATGACGTTTTTGGACATTTTTATGCCATACTATTCTATGACGATATTTAGAATTTTTGCCACACTATACAATGACGTTTTTGACATTTTTATGCCATACTATACTATGACGTTTTTGGACATTTTTATGCCATACTATACTATGACGTTTTTAACATTTTTATGCCATACTATACTATGACGTTTTTAACATTTTTATGCCATACTATACTATGTCGTTTTTTGATAATTTTATGCCATGCTATGCTATAACGTTTTTGACATTTTTACACCATACTATATTATGACGTTTTTGGACATTTTTATGCCATACTATACTATGACGTTTTTGACATTTTTATGCCTTACCATACTATGATGTTTTTTGAGAATTTTATGCCATACTATACTATGACGTTTTTGGACATTTTTATGCCATACTATAATATGTTGTTATTTGAGAATTTTATGCC
>NW_019426940.1:0-312 GCF_002814215.2 Seriola lalandi dorsalis
AGATGACAGAAAAAGTAGGGTCACTTCCTTCAACTGCCCCTTTTATCTTTATTTAACTATGTTTGAGTTTTATAGGCTGAGTTTTCCACACAGAATTTATATGATATTACAGCAATGTTGTTGGTAAACCAACAGCCATGGTTCAATCCCAAAGACTAGCTACATACTGGTTCTTGTGGTGAGTGAAGTGTGAAAGAAATACTCATGTAACATAAATAAATACTAAGCATATTAAAATAAATACTAAACTAAGGGCTAAACCTGGCTGAATTTCGTGCTCGGTAATATTAGGTTGCTAAACTACAATGTAAA
>NW_019426941.1:0-312 GCF_002814215.2 Seriola lalandi dorsalis
AAGTGGCAGCAGTGTGATGCATAAGATCCTGCAGATAAAGGTCAGGAGCTTCATATCACACATCAGAATAAGGTAAGATGCAATCTCATTGATGTTGACTGTGTAATGATTGTTGGTGTCAGACGCTGGTTTGAGTGTTTCTCAAACTGCTGATCTCTAGAGTTTTTACTCCAAATGAAGCCAAAATGAGAGAGGTCAGAGGTCAGAGCAGAATGGACAGACTGGTTAGAGCTGACAGAAAGGCTACAGTCACTCAGATAACCACTATTTACAACTGTGCTGAGCAGAGAAGCTTCAGAGTGAACAGCACAT
>NW_019426942.1:0-311 GCF_002814215.2 Seriola lalandi dorsalis
CTGCGGCCAGATCATATGCACCTGAGCAGCAACACCACTGCTGCTGCTGAACAACAGGACGGTCCACAAGAGTGGGTACGTACATGAATCATTCAATAGCTGTGTGAAACCATCTGGGCATGTATTTACAGACTTACGCAGAGTTACGCATAACAATGTTCTAAAAACAATGTAGGAGTAAAGAAGTTGTCTTTGAATAATAAAACAAATTTATGAAGTGGCTCACTTTAAAGAGAATTGTAGGCAACCGTAAGGCAGGGCCAGATTAACTCCTAGGGGCCACAGACCAAAGCTTTGTTTCATTACTTACA
>NW_019426943.1:0-311 GCF_002814215.2 Seriola lalandi dorsalis
AGTCTTGATTAAACAAAAGCATGAATTAAGATTTCAGCATCAATCTTAGACAGAAAAGACAGAATCCTAGCTAAGTTATGTAGATGAAAAAAGGCAGTCTTGGTGATATCTTTAATGTGCTGATCAAAGGAGAGGGAAAAATCGAAAGTGACACCCAGATTTTTGGCTGTCAGACTATGAGGAATCACGCAGTTATCAAGAGTTGTTATTACTTGATCAAACTGATGTCTGTGTCAGCTCGGGCCAACTACCAGCATCTCGGTTTTGTCTGAAATAGACATCCAGCTTTTCACAGCAGACAAACAGACCTC
>NW_019426944.1:0-310 GCF_002814215.2 Seriola lalandi dorsalis
CGCTTGTTGTCGTCTCGTCACCTTGTCGCCCATGTCAATCTTGGTGAAGCAGAAGGAGCTGAGATGCGGGTTGGCGCCCTTCACCGCCGGCTCGATGGTCTCTCTGAACAGCTTGTCAACAAACTGGCAGATGAACGGCCACATCTGCTTCACCGTCTGAGGGAGGAGGGAAAGATGCAGAAAGAGAGGGGGGGGGGAGAAAGAATTAGAAAAATATCACATGGTCTGGCTGAAAAGACAACCTCTTCCAGATGACTTGACACACCTACTGGGGAACATTGTCAGCTGATGCACACCTGTCATTGCCGCA
>NW_019426945.1:0-310 GCF_002814215.2 Seriola lalandi dorsalis
TATTTTCCCCATTCTGGAAAAGTGCTCTCTGATTCTTGGAGCCCACTATATATAATATCATAAAAATGCTGTAAACTAAGAATGCTTTCAAAAATGGAAGTGTTTATTTTCATCAATTAACAAAATGCAGTGAATGAACAGAAGAGAAATCTAAATCAAATCAATATTTGGTGTGAACACCCTTTGCCTTCAAAACAGCATCAATTTTCTAGCTACACTTGCACACAGTGTTTGAAGGAACTCTGCTGGTAGGTTGTTCCAAACATCTTGGAGAACTAACCACAGATCTTCTGTGGATGTAGGCTTCCTC
>NW_019426946.1:0-309 GCF_002814215.2 Seriola lalandi dorsalis
CACGCCCGAGTTTTTGCCTCAGCAACTGCCTCGGCTGCACTCCGCTTGGCCCGCCGGTACCAGTCAGCTGATTTCGGAGACCCACAGGCCAACCACGCCCTGTAGGCCTCTTTCTTCAGCCTGACGGCTTCTCCCACCCCTGGTGTCCACCAGCGGGTACGGGGGTTACCGCCACGACTGGCCCCAGCTACCTTGCGGCCGCAGCTTGCAACAGCCGCCTCAACAATAGCAGAGCGGAACAAGTCCAATGTCCCCCACCGCCCTCGGGACGCGATCGAAGCTCTGCCGGAGGTGTGCGTTGAAAATCAT
>NW_019426947.1:0-362 GCF_002814215.2 Seriola lalandi dorsalis
TTGTTTTTTTGTTGTTGTTGTTGTACAGTACAGTTTTTAGGACAATTTTTTTTGCCCATTTCTTAAAGTATTGATTAATGGAGCTTTGTAAACATCAAAACTACCAAATTCATTCATATCTACACTTGATTACTGGTGTGGTGCCAGGCCCTGGTGAGCTTCCACCAAAACTGCTTATTAAATATTCAGCTGATGTTTTGAGGAATAAATGACTTGGCTGCTGGTCGATAAGAGAGAATTCAGTGCTCACTCACATTAGTGCAAAGAGTCTGTCATAAAGAGATGTCTCCTCTGGTTATTTTTGTCACATTAGGAAGTGAAATTAACTGATTTACAGGGTGCTTGTATTTGACTGCAGTGCA
>NW_019426948.1:0-3538 GCF_002814215.2 Seriola lalandi dorsalis
GATGTAAATATGGGGGTGTCAAATTTTCCCGCCTCCATATTTCAATCTATTTCATTCAAGTGGGCCTGTGAAATCCGACATGAATTTTGGGTCACTTCCTGTGGAAGTGAGAAATTGAATCACACCATCACAGGGGTGCCGGCTTTCAGGCAAACGTGGTTGCAAGTCTCTATCACACCGTATGGCCGAGAAAAGCCCAGAAATGTTGGTTGCCTAGCCCTCATTGACTTAACATTATGACCTCTTGACCTCCCATCTAAATGGCTGTAACTCACCAACCGAAGGGGTTACTGACATGGAACAAGGTGTTCCGGAAAGCTGTCAAAGAACTATATCATATATGTCAAGATCAACCCTGTAGCTCATTGATTTGGCTGAAAGCTCCAAGATGGCCTCACACTCTCAGAGTCCATGCTGACCCATAGTTCCTTCGGCCCTCTGGTCAAACAAGGTGAATTGGAAAAACTCGGTCATATTGCGCCATAAAGCCACAAGCCAGGTATGGACGGAGAGGTCTCATCGAGCCGAGTCGCTCTGTCTTGAAAGCATAGCTGTTACCCCTTCCTGTCCAGAGCTAGGGGGCACCAAACGTTGACATTTTTTACATGCTTAAGTGCTGTAACTAATTAACGGAAGCAGCGAGGGAGGAGAGACAAACATCTTTACAAAGAACTACAAGAGATCTATCACATATGCCAGCGCCATCTAGATGGCGCCCTTCTGGAACAAACTCTGTAACCAAAGAACATAGAGACATGGGACATGGTTAGCCTGAAAAGCCTTGATGATGTAATTGCAAGAATACCCTCAGTGTCCTCCTTTCTCTAGTATTTAAGCTGAGAAATAGGCATACTCTCCTTCCATATTTCAATCTATGATTGCTACTAATAGATGTAAATATGGGGGTGTCAAATTTTGAGTATCGCCTGTTCCTGTCTGCCTGTGGCTGTGTGGTGTTCTCCGGCTTCAATCCTGACAGGAGAGCCCAGAGACTTCCGCCTGGTCAACCCCATGTCCATGAGTGCTACTGACATTGCCTTACCTGCTGCCAACTGTGTCTTCGGTAACCCTGAGCCCTTCCTCTCCCCCTACTCATTCTGCCATATACCTGTACAGTTAACTTGAAGTCTGTATGATAAAGACTGTTTTCAAACTCTTCAATGGTGTTCTGTGTTGCAATTGGGTCCTACCACCTCCACACCCGTTACACAATGAGCTTTATTACATATGTCAGTACCAGCTAGGTGGCGCCCTTCTTGAGCAAACTCTCCACCAGAATCATCTCAAAGCTGTCCATTCCATGAGTGCAATATTGCCTACACTGTCCTCCTTTTTCAAGTCTTTCAAGTGATAAGCCAGTACTTAAATCCTACCTTAATCACAGGTAAGCTCCTTTGACATGTCTTTCGTAGTCCATGTCCGAAAAGTTGAAAACACACATTAGTATCATCCCCCTAATTAGGGTAGGCTTCTTGCAATCCTCATCCACACCTGGAATACTGAATGTGGAATGCAGAATTTTGAAATCTGACTAATTGTCGAGGCCTATGCGGTCTTGCAGAAAGTAGAACAAAGTAGGGTCATGTTTTAGGCTCTTTGAAGTTGCCGGTTACCACTTCTTTAGATAGATTTGACAAATTACATACATTCATAATCGTAATGTGCAATTGCCAAATTTAAGAAAGTGTCGGGGCCAAATAATTCCGAATTCTAATTGATAGAATTGATTAGATGAGAACTGGGAATATGAAATAATTTGGATAATTTCCAAGTTAAAAATTACCACATAAAATACTTACCTTCCAAATTTCAATCTATTGAATACTGCATATATGTAGATGAAAACTTGGACTTCCTGAGTAAACAGGAAGTAGGAACTCCACTGCAACTTCAACTCCAACATCGCATGGTAAGTTAGTTGGCTCTGTCATTTCTCAATTTTTCTCATGAAAAATGGATTGAAACTTGCTTGTTTTTGCCTCATTTCAGTGTGTAACATCCCAATGTTGAGTTGTGCAATGTTTTTGTGCACTTTTATATCTTTTAAAAATGTGTTTTATATTGCATGTTGTGTTGCACATGGACATGTTATGGTGTAAATGTAAATGTGGACCCTCACATTTTATTTCCAAATTTCAATCTATGTATCCTTACTATGTGATGTTTTTATGACATAGTATATTAGAACGTTTTTTGGCGTTTTTATGCCTTACTATACTATTACATTTTTCATGCCTTACTATACTATGACATCTTTTCATGTTTTTATGCCTTAGTATATTATGACATTTTTTGGCGTTTTTATGCCTGCTGAAAAATGGAACATGAAGCTAGTTAACTAGCTTCATGATAAAAACATGCATACATTGTTGAAGTCCATGTAAAGTAAGAATAAATATGTGTTCTGAGTTTAACATACCACAGAAAAGTGTGTTGTTAACCAAATTTGAATGATTAAAAAAAACACAAAATATATGAAATTAGGCTTAAAAAATCAGCCTCTGCAACCCCGCCCTCAGCTGCTAGCTCAGCTGCTAGCTGGGCTGCTAACTCAGCTGCTAACTCGGCGGCTAACTCGGCTAACTGTATACCCGATTTTTGCAGGCTCAGAAAATCAGGAAAAATTAGGGTGAAAAACAGTTTAAGGCTCTATCTCCACAGTTCAGTACTGCATAGTTATCAGCCTTTTCACATGTTTTCTGTAACCATTTTCCAACATGTATAATATGTTTAGAAGTAAATCAATGAATTGATTTTACATTTTTGTAAGACAACAAAAGGCTGCCTGGAACTGCTTATTTTGTTAGGCTAACTTTCCCTGGCTAATTAAGGAGCATCAGAACAGCCTGCAATAAACTGTGTATTCCTAATTTTGTTGTCTCATATACTCTTTACTGATCACAAAAGACTTCGAGTATCCTGATGGAAAGAGACGATGGCTGGACTGAGTGTGACAGAGCTGTGCGAGATTGATGACCTTGCCACCAAATTGGTCCTGGACCCTCTGCTGGGCTTCTGCACCCATAAAATGAATACTAGTCCTTTACCAGAGATACAGTGTTGGGATAGTCTCAAAGAGACCCTGGTGCGATTTCAGAATACACATGACTTTAACGCAACATTCGAGGCGCTGACAGAGGGTGGACTGGCTGGTGAATATTTTAATTCTATGGAAAGCCATCGTCAGGCGCTACTGAGGCAACATGTCTATCGCTATCTCAGTGCCTTCCTGCTAGACAGTGGTGTCAAAATAGAGTCATGTGATAGATACTCTTCAGAGATCAATGGGGCAAAGGTAATCTCTACAAGGCACTGGTTTGGAGGACAGCGTGTGGAGGTCCTAGTGGGCTGCATGGCCAAGTTAACTCCTGCTCATAGTGCTTTGCTGAGGGCAGGAGTCAATGACTTCAGTGTGATGTATTCTACCCGCAAATGCTGTGCTCAGCTGTGGCTTGGGCCTGCAACTTTTATCAATCATGACTGCAAACCAAACTGCAAGTACCTCAGTGGCGAGAAAAATATTGCTTATATTGAAGTG
>NW_019426949.1:0-754 GCF_002814215.2 Seriola lalandi dorsalis
TTGTGGCATGAAATTATAAAAAAATGTCATAGTATAGTATGGCATAAAACGTCAAAAAAACATCATAGTATTTTAAGGCATAAACAGTCATAAAAACATCATAGTATGATAAGGAATAAAACGACATAGTATAGTAAGGCATAAAAATGCCAAAAAATGTCATAGTATAGTATGGCATAAAAATGTCAAAAAGCATCATAGTATTGTATGGCATAAAATGTCAAAAGATATTATAGTGTTTTAAGGCATAAACAGTCATAAAAACACCATAGTGTGATAAGGAATAAAACGACATAGTATAGTAAGGCATAAAAATGCCAAAAAATGTCATAATATAGTATGGCATAAAATTATGAAAAATCGTCATAGTATAGTAAGGCATAAAAATGCCAAAAAACCTTAAAGTTTATTGTGGCATGAAATTATAAAAAAATGTCATAGTATAGTATGGCATAAAATTATGAAAAATCGTCATAGTATAGTATGGCATAAAACATCAAAAAAACGTTGCAGTATTTTAAGGCATAAACAGTCATAAAAACATCATAGTATGATACGGAATAAAACGACATAGTATAGTAAGGCATAAAAAAGCCAAAAAACCTTAAAGTTTATTGTGGCACGAAATTATACAAAAAATGTCATAGTATAGTATGGCATAAAACGTCAAAAAACCATAGTATTTTAAGGCATAAACAGTCATAAAAACATCATAGTATGATAAGGAATAAAACAAAATAGTATAGTAAGGCAT
>NW_019426949.1:1920-2400 GCF_002814215.2 Seriola lalandi dorsalis
ATTTTAAGGCATAAACAGTCATAAAAACATCATAGTATGATAAGGAATAAAACGACACAGTATAGTAAGGCATAAAAATGCCAAAAAAAAGTCATAGTATAGTATGGCATAAAAATGCCAAAAAATGTCATAGTATAGTATGGCATAAAATTATGAAAAATCGCCATAGTATAGTATGGCATAAAACGTCAAAAAAACATCATAGTATTTTAAGGCATAAACGGGCATAAAAACATCATAGTATGATAAGGAATAAAACGACATAGTATAGTAAGGCATAAAAATGCCAAAAAACCTTAAAGTTTATTGTGGCATGAAATTATAAAAAAATGTCATAGTATAGTATGGCATAAAATTATGAAAAATCGTCATAGTATAGTATGGCATAAAACATCAAAAAAACGTTGCAGTATTTTAAGGCATAAACAGTCATAAAAACATCATAGTATGATAAGGAATAAAACGACATAGTATAGTAAG
>NW_019426950.1:0-443 GCF_002814215.2 Seriola lalandi dorsalis
GGACGGCAAACACACTACCTGGGAGAAAGGAGAGCACATGGAGGGCGGAGAAAGTGAGAAGAACAAAGGAGAAGAGAAGGATAAGGGGAAAAGTCGAGAAACGAACAAACATTTGGTGAAGGAACGACAGAGAACAGACAAGACGGAAGAAGTTGGCCGGTGTGAAAGCAGAGAGGATTATAGAAAAGACTTAACGGTGGAGGTGGAGGGTACGGAAGCGGTATCCATGATGGACTTATTGAAAGCAATAAAGAAGGAGTGTGGAGAAGTGATCGGATGCAGGGTAAGAAGTGAACGCATTTTTGAGATTACGTTGAAGAGCGAAACAGTGAAGATGAAAGTGATGGACGGTATCAGGGTGAAAGGAGCGCTGGTACATGCTAGAGACATCATTAATAATGAAATGGTGGTTTCCTTCATAAATCTACCGGTGTATCTGGAAG
>NW_019426951.1:0-305 GCF_002814215.2 Seriola lalandi dorsalis
TGATTATATGATTTTACTTATTACTTTTAAAGCACATCTCACTTTTTAAATGTTGAAAGGACGCGTCGAACATTAGGGTTAAAATAATGTCATTTACTCCTCTTCATAAAGCTATTGTTTAACTGGAATAACCTGCTTTAGGAACATCATTGGCCTCTTGCCATCCTGATGTGTTAAGATTCTCTCTGGCTCACGGGTTACCCTGCACATATGTAGCAGTTAAATTAACACATAACAATATATCTATTTTAATTAAGATATAAGGCTCATAACTTTGGTATCATTATGAATTCACTTTGCATGAT
>NW_019426952.1:0-342 GCF_002814215.2 Seriola lalandi dorsalis
CAAGAATAAAATGTAACTTTTCAACCTATTTCATTGTGTTTGAAGAAAAACTTTAAAAGTTTTCTCACATAAGTGCTACAGGAAGAACGCAGCATGTTGAATGTGGGGGCAGTCCCCAAACTCATCCCTTCCCAGGCCTCTTTGAAAAATTCAGGCAACTTATGAACGACACCTCCATTGGAATTGTGGAAAAAGGTAGATGCCTCTGAGCCCCCTTCAATTTTTTCAAGAATTCGGTTGTAACGCCACAACCAGGCATACTCTTTCCGATGGAGGGGTACAGCTGCTTGCCCATGGTACCGTTTAGTCTTGTGCTGTCCAACCTATTTAATGAAGAGACAT
>NW_019426953.1:0-408 GCF_002814215.2 Seriola lalandi dorsalis
TGATTGGAAATCAAAGTGGTTTGGTCACTATTGTAGGTTCTTATTATGACACCCTCTATCATCTCGTGTGGCTGTTTAAATACACAACCAAGGAATAGAAATGCCCCATCAAATAGATTTCTCAGTGCTGGAAATATGTCTTGGCATATTTGAAACATCTTGGCTACAGAAGCTGTGATGGCCGAGAGGTTAAGGCGTTGGACTTGAAATCCAATGGGGTCTCCCCACGCAGGTTCAAGTCCTGCTCACAGCGATGAGTGCTTCAAAGAAAGATGGTTTCTGAGAGTGGTTTTGAAGCTCAGAGTGGCAGTGCCTGACTCCGCCTAACTCCCAGGTAATCCAAAAATAGATGTACTTAAACCAAGTTCTCCTACTGTAGAGGTCCCCAACCCCCAGGGTGTGGACCGG
>NW_019426954.1:0-782 GCF_002814215.2 Seriola lalandi dorsalis
ATCAGCAGAGAGAGTCCACAGCAGTACACCAGACTCTTCACTATCAGCACTGTGTAGAGCAGACAGAGCAGCTTCACCCTGCACTGAGGCTGGAGAGGATCCAGGGGAACCACTGCAACTGAAAAGGATTGAAAAAGAAATCAGTCAGTGCTCTGCTGCTCTGCTCTCTTTGACAGCGTCTCCACATGAAGCTGAATCACTGCTCAACACAGTCAGCAAGCCTTCATCACCTTCTACTGTCAAGTGTTTCTGACAATTCAAATCACTCCAGGATCAAATCAAAGTCCAAATATAAAAACACACAGGTTGTTATGAGCTTGAAGTTGGATTCACTGATTTTCTTTTTGCAGCCACTTGGGGGCAGAAGAACTCCTCAACAAGCTAAATAAACTCACCTCTGACCTTTGACCTTACACAGAGTCATTAGATTCATTGTTAATATAGAAATGTGAATGAGTGGAGCTTTAACATACAGTCCCTGAAGCTGTTTTAGCTCCATCAAAGCCCCACATTTAGTATAGAGCCCCCAACAGGTGTTATTAGTCAGAGTGGTGCAGGGAAAGCTCTGTGACTGGGGTTTGTTGTGCTGTTGGACACTCTAACAGAATCAGGGAGTGTATGTTGAAATCCTTCAGTGATAAGCAGAAAGTGAACAGACTGATATGCAGCCCTAACTGCAGCAGAACATTGGAGCTGTCCATGCAGAGAGGCAGCAGGTGATCTTACAGTCATCTTGCTGCAGAGCTGCCAGGTCTGCTGGCTCTCTCTCTGGAGGACAGGGG
>NW_019426955.1:0-910 GCF_002814215.2 Seriola lalandi dorsalis
TATTAGCATTACTGTTAACACGTCAGTAAATTACAACTTTCCTGCCATTAAATCGATCAAATCTCAAATTACTTCAAATAAAACAAATCAAATGACACAATACCTTGTTCCCGCCGCAGCTAGGCGCTTAATTATGAAATAATGAAGGTCTTTACTGCAGGGTAAAATCTGATCACTGTCCTTTTGTTTGTAGCCCGCGAAAGTAAAATCGCCGAAATGAATATACGACATAACTACCGGAAGCCCTTCAAAATAAAACACCCATACTATTACGAACGAACAACAAAAATAAAAGCTTACAGGAAGTGTTATCGGTTTAACTGAAGGAAAAATAACCATAAAAATGTCAAAACGATCTACTCTCCAGAAACTCTTTTTAATTAAACCAACTAATGTTTGGTTGTTTTCTAAACGTTTGTGTCTCTAAACAAAGTCAAACTACAACTGAACATGTTCTTAATGTTTCTGTCCATAAGTTTCTGATCTGAATCTTACGGTGGCCCTGAGAGATCAATTAACTGCACCTTATGAAAACACATGCAAATAGACAAAACACAAGGAAATTCAGAAAACACATTAATCAATGTGAGACACGAGCTTTAAATACTGACAACACAAAAACTAAAACTGAAAACTGATGAACCTGCTGGGAGACACGTTAAAGTCATAAAGCATTGAACAACAACACTCCTGATATAACAACAATGAGGGAAAACAGGTAAGTCAGGAAGACAGGGGATGGTTTGCAGAAAATGAGCCAAAGGTCGGACTTGAACCTGCTGCGGTTATGACAACGCCTTCATGCCACGCCCTGTTCCAGGTGAGACACCTAAGGTAAGTTTCACTTTGAACCAACGTTGTGACGCAGATTATTTTCTCTCTGAAGGTAATGTGAGCAGTTTTTAATGTT
>NW_019426956.1:0-462 GCF_002814215.2 Seriola lalandi dorsalis
TGCTGCTCCATCATTGTGACATGAAGAAGTCTGGAACAACCAGGACTCTTCTAGAGCTGGACCCAGACTAACTGAGACATCAGGGGAGAAGAGAGGAGGCCAAGAACCTGATGGTCACTCTGAGCTCCAGAGATCCTGTGGGGAGATGGAGAAACTTCCAGAAGAACAACCGTCACTGCAGCTCTCCAATGATCTGGGTTTTATGGCAGAATGTCCAGATGAAGCTTCTCCTCAGTGACAGTTTGTAAAAAAGCAGCTAAAGGATTCTGAGACTGAGAGAAACCAGATTATCTGGTCTGATGAGACCAGGACTGAACGGTTTGGCCTCAGTTGTAATGCAGTCATGTCTGGAGGAAACCAGGCTCCACTCATCACCTGAACAACACCATCCCAACAGTGAAGCACGGTGGAGGCAGCACCCGGCTGTGGAGGGGACAGGGAGCCTGACTGACGGGAAGCTGA
>NW_019426957.1:0-441 GCF_002814215.2 Seriola lalandi dorsalis
GTAATGTGAGGCATAAAAATTAGAAAAAACGTCATAGTACAGTATGGCATTAAATATAGAAAAAAACGATAGTACATTAAGGCATAAAAGGTCATAAAAATGTCATTGTATGCTAAGTCATCAATTGAAATAGTAACATAAGGCATAAAAATACCAAAAAATGTCATAGTATAGTATGGCCTAAAAATGTCAAAAAAACATCATAGTATAGTATGGCATATAACCTCAAAAAAATATTGTAGTATATTAACGTAAAAAGTGTCATAAAAATGTCATAGTATGGTCAGGAATCAAATCAAATAGTAATGTGAGGCATAAAAATTAGAAAAAACGTCATAGTAATGTGAGGCATAAAAATTAGAAAAAACGTCATAGTATAGTATGGCATAAAACGTCAAAAAAATACTGTAGTATATTAAGGCATAAAAGGACATAAAAACG
>NW_019426958.1:0-941 GCF_002814215.2 Seriola lalandi dorsalis
TGATAGGAGGACTGTGATCTCAGAGTGTGGAGGATGATACTTCTCCAAGAGGTTGGCATGTGCTTTCTGTTCATCATTCCTATCAAAAATATAAAACTCCTCTCTTTAACAATTCTTTCCAATCTTCATCTTCTGTAGCTGGGTGTGTTATGATCAGGGCCAAAACTGAACATTTAATGTTTGATTAAGGGATGCAAGCAGTGTAGCTGCTGCTCAGGAGGAAGAGCAGGTCGTAAGCTAATCAGTAGGCTGGTGGTTCGGTCCCGGCTCCTCTTGGCAGCACGACAAGATACTGAGTCCCACATTGCTCCTGGTGGCAGTTCCGTCAGTGTACGAGTGTGCATATGGGTGTGATGTATGTAGTATTGTAAAGTACTTTTAGTGGTCAGTAAGACTAAAAGTTTTACATGGGGATCTCAGTGACAGTATTGAAACCCCTTTTCCTTTCTCCTTGAACACTTTGACCCTGTTAATAATGAAATCCTTCCTGGCTCTTCTCTCAGTTGTCTGTGCTCAGTATTTTTGTATACTGAGTGAACACTTTACCAGTTTTCCATACAACATACCTCAAATGTTAATAAAATGGTTATATCAGATAACTATTTTTTGTCATCGTCGACTTTAAAACAGCCCATACCTGCAAAAGAAGTATGCAGTATACTTTGTTTTTTAGCCAGACATTACAGTAAAGAATGTGAAATGTTGTCTAGCGGTGTCACAAATTATCCAAATCCCACATTTACTCTCTCAGCAGAAACATGTTCAAAATAACACAGACAGCAATTTAATATAAAAATTGATTTTATTGTGGTATATTTCACGTCATATTTTATGATTAGAACCAGCCAAACAACTTGGAGTGCTTTACTCAGCTGCCTCTTTTCCCTGCAAAAACAAAGAATAGATAAATGGATGATTACTTACAGTACTTATTTGCATAC
>NW_019426959.1:0-404 GCF_002814215.2 Seriola lalandi dorsalis
GAGACAGAGTCCACGTCAGGAGGAGGTGGCGGATGGATGAATGTGACACAGGAGAGCGGTGTTCGATTCCCGTGTAGGGTAGCAGTTTACCTTGTAACCATGACAACAGAGATCGTCTAATGTTGAGGAAGTTCTTATTTGAAACCAAATCACCATCTTTTCCTAAACCTAACCAAGCCATGACCGTTATTATAGTAACCATAGCGACAAAGGTAGGTCGATACAGTCCGCGTGTTTATTATTGTAACCATGACAACTGAGATCCGGTACACCTGCCACCGTAGGGGGAGCTATTTCACGAGACGCTCCTCTGGGTCGTATCAGAGGGTTAAACACAACGACCTGATTGGTTGTTCAGGACTGAGATGTTGCCGGGATGAGTCGGGCACATCGCACTCTTCATC
>NW_019426960.1:0-866 GCF_002814215.2 Seriola lalandi dorsalis
CTTTTATGGGAAGAGTATTGTTTTATTTTCATGCATATCAGTGTTATTGTGTGGTTGAGTTGTGACCGATGTTTCATGACGGCTGTGACGGAGGAATTGCCATGTTTTGTTGTTTTTTTTCCACCGAGGACTCCGGTGAGTTTTAGTTGAATGCTACATGCTAGTTGCTAGCCAATATGTATCTTTCTGTTGTAGTGAATGCTAATTGTGAAGTTCCAAGTTAGAGAACAAAAACCAATCGGAGATTGACAATAACTATTATGAGATGTTTCAATGAATGGTAAGCTGAGTTTTAGTTACGAGTATATTTGTTCCCATGACAACCATACTTTTTATGCGCCGTTTCTGGGCGCCATGTTCATGGTTGGTGGATAAAAATTGTCCGTTAAGGGTTATATTATGTACATTGTGGGGATTCTCCTGAATTATTAATGTGAACGTGGTGTTTAGTTCACTTTGAAATGGTTGAACATGATTAAGATAAGATAAAAGACAATTGGTGCAACATGATTTATGTGATACTGTAAACTAACATTAATGATGATTTGAGTTATTTATATCTCATAGTACAATTATTAATTCTTGTGGTCAGAATTACAGGTTGCACTTACTTGAAAGAAAAAAAAGAATTCTGTACAGAAATTGATTTATGATTTTATATTCTGCTATGCAGATTGTTTTTTTTGGCTGGATCCGTATTGATTTGGACAGCGTTGATATTGACTGAGCAGGGATCGAGGGGAGATACTCCACCTTTCCTCTTCACCTTCCAACCCTGGATCCAGATGAGCATCAAAAGAGTACCATACACACACTACCCGGGTAGACAGACTTGAACTTGAATCATAACAGACATTGGACTGACT
>NW_019426961.1:0-311 GCF_002814215.2 Seriola lalandi dorsalis
TCTGTGCTGACAGCTGTGTGCAGGTTTATTGTTGGTGTTTTGTCTCTGCAGCTTGTGACTGTCAGGATGAATCTTTCTGCTGAGACTCAGCAACAAAACACAGAGGCAACATCAAACTAAACAGGCTCTTATTTTGAAAGTCATCCAGGAACGATTACAGTGACCCATCACTCTGTAGCACGTGATAAAACCCACACCTGTGGTTTAAATGTTGAAAACCTTCATCATGTGATGAGGCTGGTGCGTCACACAGCTTGTTCAGCTCGTTTTAATCCATTTCTTACTTTGTTTGATGCAGAATATGCAGCTTG
>NW_019426962.1:0-327 GCF_002814215.2 Seriola lalandi dorsalis
TGTAGAGGAGTTTTTTAAAGGGTTTATTGAAGGAAGCACCCTTATTAAGATAGGCGGAGATGGAGAGGTAAAAATAGACTTTGGAGAAGAGGGGATTAATTTATGAATGCCTGGATTGGGTGGAAACTGTCAAGGTCATATGGTTTTTGTTTACCTGAGTGTTTTGACTGCAGGTGTAAAGCAAAAGGTTTATTTAATTATTTATTTATTTTTGTATTTATTTATTTGTGTATTATGTTTTTATGGCTTTTTTTTTTTTTTTTTGAGGGATAATGTGGGACAATATGTATGTGTTGGGTGTGCTCTGAATAATGTTGAAAGAATGTT
>NW_019426963.1:0-374 GCF_002814215.2 Seriola lalandi dorsalis
AATCCATAACAGCAAGACTAGAATCCAACAGAACAAGAGGTGGCTGTAGGACGACACCACTGTGGGTGACTGAACGATCTGGCAGAGAGGGGTGAGCTGAACCCGCCTTAAATGCTGCAGCAGGGTGTGGTGTTGATTGGCAAGATGAAGATCAGGTGTGGAAGGAGACTGGTGGGAGCGGGAGACTAAGCTGCACACACACACACACATACATACACACACACACACACACAGCAGGGAACACGAGGAAAACAGGGCCAACAGGACCTGATCCTAACATTCCTATTTCTATCAATGCAGCTGTGTACACAGGCTGCATAGCAACTCACAGTTTACTCATACATGTGTAAAGTATATATTGTGTGTAGTGTGTA